>NC_048601.1:19191616-19278878 GCF_003668045.3 Cricetulus griseus
GACTGTGTCTGTACTCTCTCAACGAGCTAGGCTGTGGAGAAGTTAAGTTACTATTCAAGAATCAAGAATGTCCATGGTGAGTAGGGGACATAGCCCAAGGGTGGAGCCTGAGCTTACCACGCAGGGCACTGGTCCATATTTAGCAGTTAAAAAACAAAACAGTTTTTGCATTCCCTTCCTGCCCACCCTCTCCTGACTCCCTTCCTTCCATCTACTATGGAATCAATAAGGAGATCGCCCCCAGAATCGCTTCGCTCCTAGATTAGTGTAGGTAAGTCTACACCCCCTCTCCCTCTTTCCTTCTGTCCTTGGCACACCTATGCTTTCCTCTTCCTTCACACTCCCCCATATCTCCCTTCACCCCTTTTCTCCTCTCCTTCTAACTAGAGCTGTCTTTCTATCCACTCAACTGCGGGATTGGCTCCTGCAGGCTCTAGGAGCCTCTGCTGGCTGGGCCCTCAGCAATCCCTGGTTTCAAGATGCCTCCTCATTCTGATTACTCTGCGTAAGAAGTATATGTGGAGATTGAGTATGGACACATTTGCCCAGTTTTCTGCCATGGTGAAACAGCTGCATGTGCCTGGTGGCAGCACCTGTGGCCACGTTCCCCACCCAGAGGGTTATGAAAGGCACATTTGCTTGGGGTACGTTTTAGAGAGGATCTGGGCTCTAAACAGTTCTCTGCTCCCTGTTCAGAACACCACTCAGAAAACAATCCCACTTAGCTTGGCACTCCCAGATTTATGTTGAGGAGACAGAATATAGAGAAAGGAGCCTCATGCTGCCCCCACCCACAGGTCCTATGTTGAACCCACCCATAGCTCTTATATTGTACACGTTCAGAACTCCTATACTGCCCCCACCCACAGCCCCTATAATGCCCCCACCCACAGCTCCTTCCATTTAGCCCAAGAAAAGAATGGCTTTGCTGGTAGATGAGAAGGAGTGACTCCCAGAGAGAAGCTTGGGAGGCCTAGGAAAAGGTCATGACCTACTAAACACACAAGAGAAAGGGCCCCCTAGGTGAAAGAGAGGAAATGGGGATGTCTCCAGGTCCTGACATGTGGTTGCAATGATCACTTTCCTAAGACTCCCAGGGACCTCGGAGGTCATCCCCTCCAGCCTCCTGCTTCCGGGTGGGCTGTGTCTAAACCAGTCAAGACATACAGGCCTTTCTGTTCCTACAGGTCCCCGGAGGAGGCAGGCAAGCTTCTTTACACTGATGACTAGGCTGGGCATGCTAGTCTTGAGTCCCAAAGTTTACATTGATAATGCTGTGTGACCAGGCTGACTGGGGCCTGGTACATTGTTTGACAACCCCAAGTTTCCGGGACATGAGAGCTCTTCCTGTTCCACCTAATGCCTCTGGTGGCTGCCTTAGGGTCGGGGCTTATCTGGGTGGGCTGTGGGAAGTGCTGGGAGACACAGGGAACACTGTGTCAAGCATCCCACGGTGATGTAACTACGGCCATTATTGTTTCCTTCTTGTGCCTACCAATGGGCTACAGCACTGTCCAAAAGGCAGAAGGGAGACTTCGAGAAAAGTCCTATCTGGGCTGTCTCCCCTGGCCCTCCCATCAGCACCTCACTGACCTTTGTGAAGGGGCAGTAGAGTGGGCCAGATCTACGGCTGGAGACTCTGAATAGGAAGCAGTATAATTTATTATCCCATCCCAGATTCTCTAGAGTGAAAGGGTCAGCCATTCATTATGCAGGCAGAAGGCACAAACCAGGATTTTCCCAGGCAGAAGGGCATACTGACCACCCTGGACCCGAGTTGAGTCAGGTTTTTACAACTTCTTCCTTGGTCGACCCAGAGCAATTTAGTTTAAATTTCTTTTCTAATCTCCACCCCCGAAGTTAAAAAAAAAAAAAAAAAAAAGGCTACCAAGATCCAATTCCCAGTTGTAATGTAGAGGATCTTAGCTTCTAAAAAGGTGACTGGGATTGAGGACAGTGGCTCAACGTAAGACACCCACCAAGCCCTAGAGACTCCAGACCAGTGGATCTGTGGGAATCACCCTGGAGATTCAGACAAGGGGCCCACGGATCAAACAGTCGGCAACCTTGCCTTTGGGTCATGGTGAATCCCATGAGAATTATGGGTAAAGTACTGGGCACAGAATTCCTGCCACTCTCCTCCCACAGAATGCTCTCGCCTCCTCCTCTCTCCGCTCCTTCAGGACCAGGCTGGGCCTCATTCACTTCCAAAGCCCCAGGACCATCCTGGTACACAGTGCAATCAACCAGTGTCTAAGACCCACATGGTGGTTGCATGGATCCCTTTCAGACTGGATATATGGGGTAGAGGTCTTGGAGGCAGGCCCAAGGTCATTCAGGTTTGGTGTCAAAGCAGATCCATGGTGTCCGTTATGGACAGTTTTGTTGACATGCAGATCCTCCTGCCCCGTGCTCATCTGCCCAGCCCACTCTGCTGCTCCACTTGGAGGCTGTGGCTGAGAAATCCTGTTGGTGGGCAGATCTGACTGTTGCCTGGGTTTCGTCTTGAGATGACTGAGAGTGAAAACTGAAAGTGAAACACCAGCCCACTTCCGCACCTTCTTCCCCCAGTGGGCTGCTCCTGCCTGAGCATCACCCTTCCCTCAGAAGCCTGGGCTCAGAGGCCCTGTCTTGCAGGGCCACCGCTGCTCTTGCCTTTCCTCCACTGCCTCACAGAAGCCCCAGACAGGAGTCATTGAAGGAGATATTCCCTTTGGAAAAGATGGCTTCCAGCTGGCTAATCCACACTCAATCTTTTTACTATACTAACTCTACTAATTAAATAAGAACCAATTCTTCTGTTTGGAAAATTGATCCAAGACATGTATAATGACTAAATATCTGAGTGCCTATTATATCAGTTCTACAATGAGTTAGCACCCTGAAAGTAAAAAAACATGGAAACAGACACACACACACACACACACACACACACACACACACACACACACACACACACACGGAGAAAGAGGCGGGGAGGCTAAGGAGATGGCTCGATGGGTGCATACTTGCCTTCCATTCATAGCATCATACATGAGAAGTAAGTTGTCAACAAAAAAACGTGTGGCCAGGTGTGGTGGTGCTTACCTTTAATCCCAACAGTAGGGAGGTGGAAGCAGGTAGATCTCTATGAGTTTGAGGCTAGCCTGGTCTATACAGTGAGACGTTGTCTCAAAACTAAAACAAAAAGAAAAGAAATAAAGAAATGGGCAGAAGAAAAATTCCATTTTCTATGTGTATGGCTGTTCTATGTGTATTCATCACATTCATACAGTGCCCAAGGAGGCCAGAAGAGGGCATTGGGTCCCCGATATTAGATTTACAGGTGGTTGTGTGCCACCAAGGGTGCCAGCAATCAAACACAGGCCATCTGGAAGAACAGCCAGTTGACATTTAGACATCTATTTAACCCTTCAAAAGAACCTTATAAAAACTATCTTGGAACAAGCTTAACCAAGGCAGTCAAAGATCCCCATACTTAAAACTTTAAAGCATTAAAAGAAGATACTGAAGAAAACAATAGAAGGTGGAAAGGTCTCTTATGCTCGTTCGTCAATAGCATTAAGATGATCGAGATGGCCGTGTTACCGAAAGCATTCCACAGATTCAAAGCAATGCCCTTCAAAGTTCCAATGACATTATTTACAGGACCAGTGAAAACAATCCTAAAGTTCAGATAGAAACATCAAAGACTCCCCATAAACAAAGAAGTCTCCCAAAGAAAGGACAGTGTCATTATAACAAAAACAGCCTGGCATTGGAACAGAGACAGACATGTACCCCAGTGAAGTGGTGTGTAGGACCCAAAAATAGGCCAGCAGTGGCAAAAACACATGGAGGGAATCAGCAATACAGCTTCTTCAACAAACTGGGAATACTGGAGAGTCACAAACAGGGAAGGAGACCTCCCTAACCAAAGTATTAACTGAATGTGGGCAGCAGCATCCAGTGGGCTGGGGACCAGCACTGGCTGCCTTTTTAATAAAAGAAGCAAAGAGAAAGCCAACTGGACATTCATAGTCCTCTTTCTCTGCTTCCTGGTTGAAGCTATGGACCAAGCCCATCCCACCACCATGCTTTCCCTGCCAGGAGGGAGTATGTTCTTTTGAACTGTGAGTCACAAGAAACCCTTCCTCCTTCGTGTTGCTTTTAGTCAGGTATTCGGTAAAAAAAAAAACTCACAGCAGGCAGGTGCAAGGCTTTTCTTTCAGTCTTCCCTCAACTCAAGAAAGAGCTCATGTTCTTGCCGGCACATGCCCATAGCTTTCCTTCTACCTTCTTGTCTGGCTGGTTCACACTCTGTTATTTCTCACTGATCCTGGTTCCTTGCTCATTTGGGGTCTCTGGTCCTTACCATATCTCTTCGTTCTTAAAGGTTTTTAAGTGCAATAAGCATGACAGCTTGAACACCTCCTTCCAATGACTCCTTCCTCTGGCCTTCTCAGCTATCTATTCCCATGGTTGGTTGTATAGTAGATTTTGTTGCTACCAGTAATCTTACCTGCAGCATAGTCTCAATTTCCTGTGATCAATCAAACTCCACCTTATGTCTTCCTGGTCTTCCTCTCTAGCTCCTCAATTCCGATAGGCTCACCAAATCCTTCCATTTTACCTTTCCCTCTCCCTGTCTTCCTCATCTTTCCCTCTATATTAATCATGATCTCCCCCTTGTAGACATCCTTAGTTCCTCCTTCTCTTTTGCTTTAGTGAAGGAAAATAGGAGATAGGAAGAAAAAAGCATAAGGCAGATGGTGGCAGGAGCCCAATGTCAATGTGTGAACACCCCCTGCTGCCCCCCAGAGTTTGGAAACATGAAAGCAAAGTGTGTTCCTTCAATGATGAGGCTCAGAAGCCTAGATCACAGGAGGATTTATAAGAACTTCTTGTAGGAAACCAGTAACTATGCTGAGGAGTTCTTTGGCCCTATGTCGTTAGTAATTCAGGACATACAGCTCAATGTTGAAGATGCCTCACCACACATTTTATAGTCATATTTCTCGAGAAAAAGGAGTCCAGTAAGATCACCTTATTGCTATCACATGGGGAAGACCCCTTCCTCTGGGACAGTTTTTGGCCAAACCGCCCCAAAGTAACCAGGCTTCTTGGTTGAGCACCTATTATTTCATACCAGGTTTCTGGGACAAGGATGCCAAAAATCTTGACAACTGGACATGACCATTGACTGCTGTGACAAATCCTGAGCCCATCAAAGACCATATGCTCCTGTATTCAGTTCTGGGAACTAGCTGTTGCTTTTGCCTTCCACTAGTCCAGGGACTCTCTGCATCTGCTTTCAAGGGGAATTTTGCTGGCAGTCCCCAGGTTTTCATAGACAGAATCATGATGTCTTGGTCAGACAAAAAAGGGACTGGTTTCACTCGACAAACCACATACTGTGACTTCATTTATAAAGCCTGAGAGGAGGGTTCAGTGGACAACCTTATGATCCACTTCTAACTCCATACTTTTTTTTTCTAACTCCATACTTTATGCCATGTAAAACATGTGAACTTCCAAGTGGATGGACATAGGTTCAAATCCTGCTGTGAGTTCCTACTTGCTATGAGACTAGGCAGTTCCCCCAAATTCTCTAAACCTGTTTCCTAGACTGTAGAATGGGACAGTGATGTTGGTCTGTTCAAATCTCCCTGGGATTTGAAGGACTTGTATTTGGCAACATGCCTGGAGGGTTATTAATACCAAACCTTGATTTACCCAACTCCATGTGAGTATGAAAGACATGGAAGACACTGCCATTTTGTTCTGAAGTGGAAACGCTGGCTAACCTCCCTCTCTCAACTTGTTCTAGAGCAGAAGATCTGGGCTGAAGTCTCGCTTGAACTTAGTGGTATTGACCCTTCCACTGCAGCCCAGTAGGACACAAACCTCCTAAGATGTCTAACACCTCTGGGCCAACTTTAGGGGCTAGGGATACAGCGCCATTCAGATTTGCCCAGCATGCTCAGGGCCCTAGGCTTGATGCCCAGATGTAAACAAGCAAACTCCCTGAGCCACCTGCAGAGACCAGAAGTAGAAAGGGCTGAGTGAAGGAAATGGTGCTTTTGCGGATTCAAAGTCAGAGGATGGCCCTGAACTCTGCAGCGCGGCCAGGGCCACTGCCTTCTCCCCAGCCTCACCCTCCTATAGCTAAAGCAATCCGAAAGTCCTCCCAAGGAGATCAAAAGACAAGCTCAAAACACTGGGCGGGGTGATCAAGGATCCCAGGGTCCATTCTATGCTCTGAGTCTCAATCCCCCAAATGCACCCCCTCAAATTGTGCAAAGTGAGAAGTTACAGGGAGGGGAATTTCCACAGCACAAAATTCAAACAAGATTTAAAATAATCTTTCTTCCTTAAAGGGAGGGAAGTCCACATTGGGGGGAAACACCTGATATGAATTTCAGCTCGGACAAGGTAGGATGCTTTCCACAGGGGAGCCCAGAGTCCCAGGACAGCTGAGGCATGGCATTCCCATGTAGCTCAGAACATCTTTTATTTACTTGAGGATCTGAGCAGCCTGGAGTTTAGCAGTTTCCAGACTTTGGCAAATAGTAAATCAGCAAACTCCACCCAAGATTTTGTTTGTTTGTTTGTTTATCTAATTACTTATTTGTTTATGTCTCTCCCTTTCCTCCCCCTCTCCCCCCTTCTCAAACACTTCCCAGGTGTGTACCATGCTCTTGTCACTTGTGCAACATATTTCTGGATGAAGAGCTCCTTCATCTTGGCAGCAAAGGAGAAGGTGTCCAGAGTGAGGTGGGCACGGGGACAGGGGTGGGAGAGGGGACGATGGAGCAGCAGAGAAGGAAAAGCCACCAGCTTGGCTCCCTGTGCAGGAAGGAGCCCTTTGCTCTCTTTTCAGACACTCTCAGATGCAGCCTTGCACCTGGGCTGTCCTCCCCGGGGAGACCCATCCCAGGAAACAGCCTGTACTTCCTCCTGTGCCCACCTGGCTCACGGTCCTGCCACCTGTGTACCTCCACACCTGCTGAGTAGTGCCCACATTACCCGTTTGTACGGATTTTAATGTCCCCAGACAGCCCTCCCCCATCTAGAGCTGCTAGCCTGAAGTGTTGGTCCTGTTAGCCATGTGGGTTTTACAGGCCTGCCCGATTCTATGATTTTTATGTTGTTATTTTTAGTGGGCAATTTTACAGCACATATCTTTTTTTTTTTAAAGGAATGTACATGTAGATGATAGTGTAAACCCCGTTCTAAAGCAATGCCATTTGTCTTTAGCGAAACCGTAGTATAGTCATACCTACGGGGTACCAGGTGGCAGTTATAAAAACACAGAACTGTGTGGAAAAACCCCCACCCCAGTCTAAGCGAACACCGGCCAGTTGCAGAACGATGCATCAGTATGATATTATTCATTGAGTGGGGGAGGGGAAATAACCTGCAAAACACCATCTTTGTTCTCTGAGGTTCATCTATTCCATATGCCTGCAAGTTCAAGGGAACCTGGTAACTGGTTCTTTCTAGGTGGGGGAGGAGAGGTGACCCCAGCACTGTGACCCTTAAATCACTTGCTCTGGCTCCTCTGACTGGACTGCTTTGTCCAGCTAGGGTCCTCCATTCAACAGCACTTTCCCTATTCTGGGCCACACTCTGAAAACTGGAAGCCAGAGTTCTTTGAAGACCCCAGAGCACACTTCTGTGACTGTGGAGGGGAGGATTTTCTGGATTTATTCTCCCAGCAGGTGAACCATTGACCCATTTTACACACTTGTAGGTTAGGTGAGTAGGCGTGGGAATGAAGATTGGATAGTGCAATACTCGGTGATCCACAAAATCCAAAGGCAGCACGGGACCCTGCCTGACCTGACGGAGAGGTGGTTCTATGAGAACCATAGGGCTTTGCCCACTCCCTGTGCTTTACAGGAAGACCTATTTTATATGCGTCGTTCACATGCTTAAACAATGAAAAAAGAAGTCAGCCTTCACCCTCCAGAAATTGAAATTAACAGCCCTTTAATGGTGACTCTCAGAGAGTGGGCTGAGGAGGGCGTTGCAAGGGAAAATGAAGTCATAGGGAAACAGGACACTCATCACTCTGACAGTTGTGAGGAACTTCTCAGTTTTAAAGAAAGAAAGCACGTTTTGATGGCTGTCAGGGCCCACAAGGTGAGAGTGGAATTCCCCGGAAGCAAAAGCCGTGGCCATCAAGAGAATTTACAGCCCACCTCCACTCATCGCCAGCTCACTGCCAACCTAAGAGAAAGGTCCAGAAAAGTCCTTAGCAGGTCCTACTACATGTCTGCCTGTCTGGGCAGCCTTCAAAACTGTCACTTTAGGAGCCACACAGACCAGGGGATTTCCTGTGGGTGGAGTCTCTCGAGCCAGGCCCCTGGGCTATTCTGAGATGTCCTCGGCTCCCCACCTAGATTCGAGGAACCCTGGTTGGGATCATCAGAAACTGGTATCATGTCCCCAGCTGTGTTCAGCAAAACTGGAGTGGGAGGCTTGGGGGACAGGCCACCTGGTGATCCATTGAAAGCACCCAGAAGCAGGAAACAGGAAGCAAAAGCTATTGGCCACCTGGGTATACTTATGTGTGACTTCAGGCTAGCCACCCCTAGGCACTGCTGGCCCCTCCAAACTAGGAATAAAATCGGGATGATATTTTTACCTCAGAGCAACTTCAAAAGGCTATTGTAAAAATAAAAAAATGGAAGTATGTGTATATGAAATTGTCCAGAAATAAAATAACATGTTAATTAAATAAGATAAAACAACTGAATTTCAAGGATGGAAGACTTTGGCATTCACTTGGCCAATGGTCTTTTCACGGCGGTTAAAAGATACTCCACAGCAAGGCACTAGGGAAGTACAAATTCAAATAAGGGTGAGATACAAACACATACACACCCGTTAAAAAGCCAAGCTGCCACCAGCAAGCACTGGAGAGGCTGTGGGGAAACTGGAAGTCTGTTCACCACTGGTCGGGGTGCAAAGCTGCTTTGAGAGATAGTTGGGCAGTATGTTACAAACATACTGTTACATCAAAGCTACTCCTGTAATCCCAACACTCAAAAGGCAGGCACAGTCAGATATCTGTAAGTTTGAGGCCAGTCTGGTCTACATAGAGAGTTCTAGGCCAGCCAGGGCAACATAGAGAGACCTTGTCCCTGTCAGTGATGATGATGATAACATGCTATTGCCCTGTGATCCAATCATAGTTCTTGGTAGTACCCAAAGGAGTTGAAAACTTCTGTTCACACAAAGACTTGTGCCAGTGAGCTGGGGCTGGAAAGATGGTAAAGTGTGAAGACCTGAGTTCGATCCCTAGCACCCATGTAAGAAGGCAGACATGCTGATATGCTTGTGATCCCAGTGCTGTGGCAGCAGAGACAGGTGAACCTCTGGGACTCATTGGTGACCCAGCCTAGCCAAGTAGGCAAGCCCCAGGTCCCAGTGAGAGATCCTATGTCAGCAAACCAGGTAGATAGGTAGATGTCCTGAGAAGTCACCCTGAAGTTGCTGTCAGACTTCCATGAACATGCTCCACCACATAAATGAGCACACACTCACCCCCCCACACACACACACATGCACACACACTCACCACACTTGTATTCAGGACCTGTGGGACAGACTAGCAAATATATCAGTAAGCATATAAAGTGCTATAAAGGTATAAAACATTCCTGGTAGAAGGTAGTCCATTCTTTTATCTCAACTGATATTTGGATTCATCTCTCTCTCTCTCTCTCTCTCTCTCTCTCTCTCTCTCTCTCTCTGATATGTCAAAGCAGATTTTATTTTTTAACTTAATTTCAAGATAATGTCATATAGAAGTTTCAAATATAACCCATTCATCCAGCATTCTCAGATATTAACAGCCAAAACCATAAAATTCACATTGACATAGCACTACTGTCTGGCCTCTGACTTTGATCAGACTTTCCCAGCTTTTTGCACTAGTGATGGTGGAGTACGCCACGCTGGCTTGCACGTTCCACAGAGTAGCATGTACCTGCCCTGTACCCCACAGCTCCTCTCATCAGGTGTTCTTCTCATCAGGTCTCTTCTTTTAGCTTCTGGATCTTTACACTTCCAACATGTCTCCTGGCTACTCGGTAAAAGTCTCTTCCTCTCTCTCCATTTGTCCGGCATTTCCTTGTGATTACACTAAGGAAATACATTTCGGCCCAGAGCACCACAGCAGAAATGTCTTGTTCCCACCATACACAGGCTGTCAATTTTCCAGGTGATCCCACTTGGCGAAAGTGTGGTCTCTCGGGTTCCTCCTCTGCAACATCACAGCATTTCCCATTCAAATCAAATACCCTTTCAAGTTGTTCAAAGACCCCATTTCTCAGCTTTGGCTGCTGGGATAGGGCTTATTGTTTAATTTTTATTCTAAAAAGCACAGTAAGTATCATTACAAAAACATTTAAGTCGAATCTGGTGTGGCGTTGCCAGAGCTCAGTGATTCCAGGGGATTGTACTTCAGCCCGGAAGTTGGAGACCAGCCTGAGCAAGCTCATAGCGAAGGAAAAAAAAAAGCCAAACAAAGTCCATCAAAGCATGAACTGTCATCAATGAAGCACATAAAGAAACCAATTTTAAGTCCTTGGTTATGTCATTTTCTACTGTTCTTGCTCATTTAAGAGAAGTGATTCTTGCAGATGAGCGGCACTTCCTGGACAGAGCAGGGTGGGCATTCCAGATCACAGAGTCACTATAGCAAAGGTAATGATATGTAAGAACTCGGGATGTTGCAGAATGACAGGCTGTTTGGGGTGGTTTGTAGCAACAGTTGTGTGTATGAAGCCAAGTGGGTAATCCCCGCTACATGGAGAGTTGAGATGGGGGATCAAAAGGCCAAGGGTTGGGGAGCTCGCCCAGTAGAGAAAGTGCTGGCTGTGAAAGTGTGAGGACCAGAGTTCAGATCCTCAGGCTCTGTAAAACCAAGTGTGTCAGCACACTCTATCATCTCAGCACACCTAAGGTGAGATGGGAGATAGAGACAACAGAATTCCAGAAGCTTGCCTGGCATACACAGCAGCCAACGAGAGACCCTGTCTCAAAGAAGATGGAAAGAGAAGATCGGCACTAGGGGTTGTCTTCTGACCTCCACATAGCACTGGGCAACATGAGCACCTGCATTCATACACTCACATTGGGTGTCTCCCTCCCTCCCTCACACCCCCCCCCCCCACCCCCCGCGACATGTATATGAGAGTCAGGCAAAGTGGAGATCAAGAGAAAGAAAGCAGTCAAGCCTTCACAGGATCCTGTCTGGCTTAGTGTTGTCTTCTAGCAAGCACACGGTGAGAGGTTCCCAGTGATTTTCAGCAGACTAACTTGTTTAGTTTGGTGATTTAAAAATCAGTTCTGGGGCTGGAGAGATGGCTCAGAGGTTAAGAGCACTGACTGCTCCTCCAGAGGTCCTGAGTTCAATTCCCAGCAACCACATGGTGGCTCACAACCATCCGTAATGAGATCTGGTGCCCTCTTCTGGTGTGCAGATATACATGGAAGCAGAATGTTGTATACATAATAATAAATAAAATCTTTAAAAATAAATAAATAAATAAATAAATAAATAAACTTTTTAAAAATCAGTTCTGACTGTAGGAGGGTAGCAAGCTGGAAAGTGAGTTTAGTGGACTAGGTGGATGAAAGTCTGTCCACGTCAGTGGAACTGGAGATATGGAAGAGACAGACCTGAGACACAGGAAGAAGAATGTAGAATGTGCCATGACTGGATGGAAGGCTGAATGGAGGACAAAGAACACTCTGGATTGACTCCTGTGATGGTCAGTGTTAATTGTCAACAAAATCTAGGGCTGGAAAGACGGCTCAGCAGATGAAGACTCTTGCCATCCAGCCTGATGAATCCAGTTCCCAGAACTCACCCGGTAGAAAAAGAGAATTGATTCTTACCAATTGTCCTCTGACCTCTACACTCAATAAATATGTGTAAAAACAAACAACAAAACCAACCAAATGAAAACTGTAGAATTGCCTGGGAGATGGGACACTGGACATGTCCGTGGTAGTGTGCTAGCTAGTTTTATGTCAACTTGACACAAGCTAGAGTCAGCAGAGAGTAGGGAACCTCAATGGAGAAAATGCCTCCATCAGGCTGTAAGGCGAGCCTGTAGAACATTTTCTTCATTAGTGAGTGATAGGTGGGGGTCTAACCCATTGTGGATAGGGCAACCCTGGCCTGGTGGTCCTGGGTTCTATAAGGAAGCACGAAAGCTTTGGTGAGCAAGCCAATAAGCAGCACTCCTCCATAGTCTCTGCAGCAGCTCCTGCCTCCGGGTTCCTGTCCTCTTTGAGTTCCTGTCCTGACTTCATTGATTAACTGTGATGTGGAAGTGTAAGCCAAATAAATCCTTTTCTCCTCACAGTGTTTCATCACTGCAATGGTAACCCTAACTAAGACAGGAGTCGGGGGAGATGTCTTTTTTTGTTGTTGTTTCGTTTTTGTTTTTTGAGACAGGGTTTCTCTGTGTAACAGTCCTGGTTGTCCTGGAACTCACTTTGTAGACCAGGCTGCCCTTGAATTCACAGAGATCGGACTGCCTCTGCTTTCACAGTGCTGGCATTAAAGGCTTGTGCCACCACTGTCCAGCTCAGGGAGGTTTCTTGTTTGTGTTCATTGATGTTGGAAGACATTTCTCACTCTAACCTTATAGATCCTGGACTGTGTGTAAAAGTTGAGAATATGAGCTGAACACTCATGAGCTTGTTCCTGTTCCTCCTGCTGACTGTAGACACATTGTGCTCCTGTTCCTCCTGCTGACTGTAGACACAGTGTGCTCCTGTTTCTCCTGCTGACTGTAGACACATTGTGCTCCTGTTCCTCCTGCTGACTGTAGACACAGTGTGTTCCTGTTCCTTCTGCTAACTGTAGACACAGTGCGCTCCTGTAACCTCTGCTGACTGTAGATACAGTGTGCTCCTGTAACTTCTGCTGACTGTAGATACAGTGTGCTCCTGTTCCTCCTGCTGACTGTAGACACAGTGTGCTCCTGTAACTTCTGCTGACTGTAGATACAGTGTGCTCCAGCAGCCTTGAATTCCTCACCATAATTGACTGTAAG
Organism: Cricetulus griseus; assembly: GCF_003668045.3. NCBI lineage: Eukaryota > Metazoa > Chordata > Mammalia > Rodentia > Cricetidae > Cricetulus > Cricetulus griseus. Next base: position 19,204,681 of record NC_048601.1, read on the forward strand.
CAAAATTGTGAGATGGAATGAACCTTTCTCTCCTAACAATTGCTTTGGTCAGGGTGATTTATCATAGCAACCGGATAAAAAGCAAGAATAATTCCCAGTACCCTAAGCAGGAGGTGAATAACAATGCCCCTTGTGAGAAATAAGAAACACAGGATAGAGAAAACACTCTCTCAGCGATGCACCTACTTTTTCCTCTCGCTTGAAAAAGTAGAAGTGGCAGCAAGAGCACATCTACACTTTACAGAGGTTTACCTGGTACGCTTTTAGCTCTGCTCACTTTATCACTTGCTTTCTCCACCAATGTTGACTTCACATTAACATCACATTAAACATAACCGGTCCTGAAACAGCTGGTGGCAAAGCTGTGGCCATGATCATTCAACCCTGAAGACCTAACTACACATCTCCAACAGCAGGGATATTATCTCAACCAAGTACAGACAGCAACAACAGAAATTGAATACTGGCATAATCCCTTGATCTATTCTACTGTTTGGATACCAGTTTGAGCAACTGACCCCCAAAAAGTCCTATATGGTATTTTTGCCTCCTCTAGCAGAGTGTCAAGTCTAGGTCAGGTCTTGCTTTTAGCTGTCATGTCTCTTCAGCTTCCTTCATCCTACAGAAACACTTTCACATTGAAATGTTATTAGCTACACAGTGCAAGCCATGCAGTTAATTCGAATTTTTCTAGCAGATGTATATTTAAAACCATTTAGAAAGGCAAAAGGAATTTTAGAATGTAATTTTGTTTGTTTGACTCCCCGTATCTCAAGCATATTTCAACACAGGATCAATAAAAAGAAAACTGCTGATGGACGAATTTACATTTTTTTCTTACCGTGCCTTTGAAACCTAGCATGTATCTTATACTTCTGGTATAGCTGTTTTACCAACCACATTCTACTTATTCAACATCTACAAATGGCTGCCATTTTGGATAGTGTGATCTTTCAATTCCTTTGAAAAATAAGAATATCATCCTCTTTCCTATTTATTTATTTATTGTGTGTGTGTGTGTGTGTGTGTGTGTGTGTGTGTGTGTGTGTGTTTGAGACAGGGTCTCTACATGGTCGTGGCTATCCTGGAACTCACCATGTAGACCAAGCTGGCTTCTAATTCACAGAGATACACCTATCTCTGTTTCTTGAGTGCTGGGATTAAAAGCATGCCCTCTTTCTTTTTTATTAAGTCAGACTGGTCTCGTGTTGTGTTACTTTTCCTGCAAAGATCCACAGAAACACCGTATTGCCCCAGACAAGGCACAAGTAGACCAAAAATAGGATTCCATCCAAGTCTGGCTTGGTGGTCCACTGGGTTAACTGGGGTTACATACAGAAGCATGTGTAAACCTCACAAGGCCACATCAACAAAAAATTCACTCCAACATAGGTGGAGTCTCACAACAGCTATATCCCCGGTCTTAACTCCAGTCAGCCTTTCTAAATGCTGGGGCATCTCAGCTTGGTGATGGGACAGGAAGGAGTTAGTGGCCAGAATCTTGGGAGCAGATCTCATCCCCTCTACTTCTATGAGAAAATGTTAATGGGTACAGTTTCTCAAGTGTCTCCTGTGGGTAATTACAAATGGTCTGATTTCAGGATGCTAGCGGCCATGTCTTGCCTAGAAGTCAGAATTCCAGTACAGGTTTTCCCAATGCTTTTTCATAATGAGCCTTTGGTCAACACTACACGCATAGGTCCTTGTTGGGAAGATCTCCAGTTCAGACACAGAATGTCTGCCTGTCCCTTACTGCTGATACTGTCATGTATGTGTATATGTGCACGTGTACAGATACATGTTCATGTGACCTCAAGTGTCATTCCTGAGGGGCCATTCACCCTATTTGCTGAGACAGTCACTAACTGAACCTGGAGCTCACTGCTGGCCACCTAGCAAGCTCCAGAGACCCACATGTTTCTGCCTTCCAGGCTGCCACTGCAAGTGCATACCGCCACACCCGAATATTTTATGCAAGTTCTGGGGCACAGAACTTAGGTCCCCATCCTGATACATGAAGCACATTGCCAGCGGAGCTGTCTCCCTACACCGTGTGGTAGATTTTGATCATTCAAAAGTATCTGACTTCTCTGCCTCAACCATGACACTGGAAGGATTGAGAATCTCAATCATAATTTGGCCAGGGTTGTCCACCTGGTGAATGATAAAGTGAGCCCTCGGCTCCCTTCCCACTACAACGGCTCTGTCACCTGGACAGTGTGAGTGCCTGCCTGGGCCATGGGCTGTGCTGATAATTGTTGCTCATCTTTAGTGGTGTGAAGAGCAGAAAGTTGGATTTCCCTGCCGTGGCTCACTGCTGGGGAACAGGGCCAAACGGAGAAAGCAGGCCTTCTCTAAAACTGGCTACCCCTTCAAAACCAGTGCTCTTCAAATATTTGTTCAATATTCTTCAATCCAGCTGGGAAGTTTCCAGAAATGTGAACTACAAATGCACTCACACACTCACAGGGGATCGTTTGCACAGCCCATTGCAGTGTTATTTGTAAGAGTAAAAGGTTAAATGCATTAACGCTCATCACTAGGGAACTGGTTAAATAAATCACAGTATTACCAAGCCTGAATAAACCCATGGCCCTCTCTGGGTTTCAGCCTGAAGAGCTTCAGAGTGGTGATGTGGAATCAGGACTCTTGACACTGGCCAACCTGGACTGTCCTGAGTGAGAATGAGTTCCGTTGTATCCTCTACGGGAGTGACACTGACCAAGTTCCATGTCTCTCCATAGCTTCACCTCAAAGGAATCCAAGGAGCTGACAAGATGGAGTCATCTGGGAACATCACCTTACACATGGCTCAACAATTCCCGGCTCTTGGAGAACCATGCTCCCCGAGCCCTATATTCCAGACCCTGCCCAAGGTCCTGGCAGTGATCCAAGGGTTCAAGAAGATACAGAAAGTCATTTGGATTCCTTCAGGATGCCCCAGGCCCAGTTTTACTGTCCCTGAGTTCATTAAATGCCCCCATGGAGATTGGTTAACTTTATCCTTCTGCAGACACCATACTGGATGAGAGGAGAGCTGTTCACTTAAGATTCAATTGCCTCTCTTTCTCCTCCTCTTTTCCTTCTCCTTATCTTCCTCTTTGCCTTTTTCTACCTCCTCCTCTTCCTCTTCTTCTTCCTCCTCCTCCTTGTTTGACTTACTCTGAAGTCCTGACTAGCCTCGAACTCACTGTGTAGCCCAGGCTAGCTCCCAATGCTCCTGTACCTTTTCACTCAGCACCTCTTTCTTTCTTTAGGAGTTTGTTTGTTGACTTTTGTTTGAACAAGGTCTCATGTATCCCCAGGCTGGCCTTAAACTCAGTATACAACTGAGAATCCTGAGCTTCCTACCTCCACCTTCCCAGTGCTATGATTGCTACTGTGGGCCACCACACTAGCTTTATGTGGTGCTGGGGCTTGAGCCCAGGGCTTTACATAAATGACAGGCATGCAAACGCCTCTTTAAAAGCGTGTCACAAGGCTTCTTCTTTAAGGTGCCTTTCTTTTGCAACTAGAATAATTAAATAATCACCCCTTGTTTACAACCATCTCCTTTTGGGTCCCAGGTATGCATCTGGGCTCCCATCTCACAGGAACAGTGGCCATTGCATATGGGTACTTAGGATTCTTCATCTATGTCCCAAGGAAGAATTCCCTTCATCTCTGCTGTTCCCAATGCAGGGACCATTGGGACAGAACCCTAACACAAGCTGTGGAGACGCTTCTGAAATCTGGCTGTAGAAGATGGAAGGATGATTCTCTACAAACACTTGTTGTTGAACCCTTTCCTACAAGTAATGAAAAGCGTCAGCATGCAAAATACAGTTTTTTTCTGCTGTTCATTCCCTGTGATGGTGAAATTGTTGCTTTAGTCTTGATATTTCAAATATCCCAAATCCTCCTCGAGGAAGGGTCAGCTTTGTGTCAGGCAAACCCATGTTTAGATTGCTCTGTTTTGAAGCATGCCTTGCAGTGAACTTGTATGGTGGCCACACCCCTTAGGCGTGGCCTCAGGCAGACGCCCTCAGGCAGTGGGAAGAGGGAAGCTTGAGGCGTGGCTTTGCTTAGTTTTTTTTTTTTTTTTTTCTGGTAGTTCATCCAATCTTGTAGGAAGGGCTGAGAAACACTCCCATGGTTCTTTGTATTTTTCTGTGTAATTGTTCCCCAATAAATACCCATTTATCATTTATCATGGGTCTAGTGAGGTCATTATATCCTTGCCTTCACTGTTTATTTCCTAGAAACCAGTCTTCTATTTAATTTACTAATATCATTTTCTTCATATAACATTTAGGCTTTTTTTATTATGAGATTTCTCATTACAAGAAACAAAAGAATCATTCATTCTGGAACCGTTAAAAAGTCACTGCTGGTCTGACAAATCTTGCCTGTGCTCCCACTTGCCTTACCAAGTGGGAAAATCGTCCCAAGAGTGTGGCCATTGATCCAGCTTAACCCCAGGCCTGGACGCATCTGTGTCTGTGTGTGTCCTGCCTGAGTGCACCTTGCTGTATCTCATCTTGCCTGTGACTTCCTTTAGCTATCAAGTTCCGTGAACTTCTTGGACATTCCCCTAGGCATTTCCTGGGTCACAAGGTTTACAGCAGGAGTTTTGGAGTATTTTGCACAGATCTCTCTGATCTCTGCAACCACACTGGACTCTGTACTTGTCCAGAGTTCTTCAAATGCATTCGTGCTCAGTGGCCTTTTCCTGGGCAGACTTGGAAGGTGGCCCCTCACTGTTTCTGGGCTCCTGCGAAGGTCATTTCAATTTGCTTTTTCTGAAATTTTACTTCTCTTCTTCCACTGGGTTTTGTGGAAATGTGAACACCATTTCCCGCACAGATGCATCTAAAGTTTGGTCTTTCCCTCTCTTCTCTTTCCCTCTTTAAGAATAACCAGCCTTGGCTTTTCAGCAGTATGAACGGGTTTCTCTATCACACAGGTCTCTTTGTGGTGAGGGTTCCCATCCTTCTTGTGATCTCATTGGTTTTTATGAGATCTACCCTTTTGTGGAAAGAGCACACAAAAGTCCTGATATTTAAAGCCTCCCTCCCTCTCCTTCTAGGCTCTTTGGTCCCCTCACTTTTTCCTGTCCTCCAATCCCTTGCCACTCTCTGGCTAGCCTACCCCACTCCACCTAGCCTGCTGTGCCCTGAATCCATTGCCTCCTGATGCCTAAGGTACAGTCCAGAGCACCCTACATTGCAGCCTCTCTGTCTCTGGGACAGCTGGATGCTGGGGCTCAGCACCCACATCACAGTTGTGTAATTCCAGCCTCAGCCAAGCAAAATCCCAGCCCTTCCCCTTCCCCTCCCCACTCTGCATCCACTTCGGGCTTCTGCTGCCTCCCATGTTCAGAAGGAAAGGATATGACTTCATGCATGAGGCATCTGAATCCAGGGGTGCCCAGAGCTCCCACCCAGGTGGCTTGCAGCCCCCTCCCTGTGCTCCTCTTTCCATCCAGGAGGCATGTGAAGGACAGCCAGAGGAGGGAAGGGACACTACACTTCAGAAAAAGGGGCAGAGGAAGTGAACTTGGCTAGACACCCACTTTATATAAAGCATTCCCCAAACTGGAATCCCATATACAGAGCCCCACACATGTGTTCATCCAGACTGGAAACCCTCCCCCAACCCACACTCACTCCAGCCCCGCAGGACCAAATGCATAAATAAGACTGGTCTTTTTCATCCTCATTCCCCAGAGCTATCTCTGGGACAGACATGAACCATCTGAACCCTGTAGTTGCCACAGAAAGATAGAGCCAATAGACCTGGGAACTCCATCTTCAGAAAGCCCAGCTGCTCCTGAGATGGCTAGCATGGCAGTCCACTGAGGGACCAGTCAGTCACCTTCTCATGCCTCGAAGATGTATGAGGACCCTACATGGTACTTACTACATTCCTTAAAGGTCTTTGGGGTGTCCAGTGTTTCAGGGATCCTCATTTAAAGACTGCCTCTTAAAAGGCGGCAGCACACATCTCCCCCAGGTATGGGAGAAAATGAGGCTTAGGAAGGATCAGCAAAGAAGGGGCCCTGTCCTGTTGTTCCTCAGGCCCTGTGGGGCTGTTACCTGAAGGCCAGATGCCAGCTATGAAAGCATTTGTAGGAATGTAAGGTAAATGGTTCCTTCCATGCTCTTGCTGGGAACCTAGCCAGGAGGCTTTCTTTCTAGACTTCTTTCTAGGCAAATGCCCCCATCCTCTTGGTGTCCATTGTATGGGTCAGCACAGAGTAAGATTCTACGTAGGGTTTGTACACATCACAGTCACCTAGCCAATGATGAGTAGAAAAGAATGTGTGCAGCCAAAGCTGCTGCTTCCCCTACCAAGTGCTCCCGGCCCCTCCTCACTTCCCTGCACACCCCTCACCTCGTCAGAGCAAGATCCTACCAAGTGCTCCCAGCCCCTCCCCTGCATGGCCCTCATTGTAAGAACAGGGGTATGCTGGTATTCGGTTTTCCTTCTCGTTCTCCTTTAGAACGGATTCTAACCCACAGGGCAGTGCCCAGGGTCAGGGTAGATTTTTCCCTGCTCAGGGAAGCCTCTTTGAAAACATCTTTGAAGTCCTGCCCAGAGTGGGCCGCTTGAGTAACTGTAAATCCAGTCATACTGACAATGAGGGATAATCGTCATGGAGTCTCAGGCCAGTCTTAAACTCCTTATGTAGAACCAAGCTAAAAACTTTTGGTTCTCTTGCTTCATCCTCTTGAATGCTTGGATTTCTGTTGTCCGCCACCATGTCTGGCCTGCTGTATTTTTTTTTATTAATTTATTTTTTTACATTCCAATCCCAGTTCCCTCTCCCTCCTCTCCTCCTGCTCCCCCACTCCCCTTCCCATGTCCCATCTACTCCTCAGAGAGGGTAAGGCCTCCCCTAGGAAGTCTACTAAGTCTGTCCCATCATATAGTTGAGCCAGGACCAAGGAACCTCGCTCTACCCCGACACCCCTGTGTCTAGGCTGAGCAAGGGATCTCTCCATATAGAATGGGCTCCACTAAGTCAGTTTGTGCATTAGTGTTAGATCTTGGACCCACTGCCAGTGACCTCATATACTGTCCCAGTCACACCATTGTCATTTATATTAAGAGAGTCTAGTTTGATCTTATGCAGGTTCCCCCTTTGTCAGACCTGAGTCAGTGATCTCTCACTAGCTTGGGTCAGCTGTCTCTGTGGGTTTTCCCATCATGATCTTGACTCCTTCGTTCATATTATGCCTGCTGTATTAAAAAAAAAAAAGATTTATTTTATGTGTGAGGGCCTGAATACATGTATATGAGCCATGTGTATGCAGTACCTCTGGATACCAAAAGAGGGCATCAGCTCCTCTAGAACTGGAGTTACAGGCAGTTGTGAGCTGCCTTCTGGGCCCCGGGAACTGAACCTGGATCCTCTGGAAGAGGAGCAAGTGCTCTTAACTGCTCTCTCCATCTCCACATGCCACGTATTTTGAAACTGCTTGCCTAAGCTCTTGTAGCAGGGCATACTCGTGGCGCCTCCCTTCATGCCTTCCTTGGCAGCTGTGTATGCAGCAAGTTTGTCTCTCCTGTGATATTTAGCTTTAGCATTTCCCTTACAAGCTTTTTAGGATTCCTTCAGCAGGAACTGTGATTCCAGTAAACATATTCCTGTTAAGCCTCTGTCCATGGCTTTGTCATGGCTCTTAACAATTTTCGTTATTCTCATGGTTGCATGTTTCCCCAGTGATATCACACATTCTTTCCAGGCGGAAAGCTGTATATTAGCTTATTTATGCACATTAATTCCTCAGGTACCTTTTAGCCATACAGTATCTGTTAATTGACTTGGTTGTCTGTGTCATGAAGAGAAAGAAGGACAACACATGTAAACACTGAAGAAACTGAGACACGGAAGGCACCTCAGTGCTGTGAGGGAGAATATACAGGTTCTTCTCAGGGGCACAGGCAAGGTGACGGATTCGTGAGCAGTCCTCTTCTGCTCCTCTCAGAGCCTCCCTTCCCTCCTGTTGTGACAGCAGTCAGCCCCCCAATATGGAAGAGGTGTTAGGTTCTGGAACCATGTAAATAGGAGCCTAGATTTCCTGAACGATCTCCCTGGAGAAATGGCAATTGAAATCCAAGATAAACCTCCCATCTCAGCAGAAGCAACTGGCCAACAGAATATAACAACCTGCAACCTTCACTCCATATTTTTAGTCTGATGTCCCAGAGGCAGCAGGGAACTAAAACAGAAAAGAGCACTAATGGCCCAACTAAAAGGACAACCAGTATGGTATGGCCATGTAAGTGGCAGGAGGAGGAGTGATCATGTCTACTCTAATTTTTCAAAAGAATATGAAAACTGTATTTTGAGAGAGAGAGAGAGAGAGAGAGAGAGAGAGAGAGAGAGAGAGAGAGAGAGAAATCCCTTGGCTTTAAACATTGGCTCAACTTGAAAATAAATTAAAGCAAACTACATGTGCCAAATGAAACACACCTGTGGGTTTTACGGGCCAATGGATAGGCAATTTGAAAGCCCCAAGTTAGAAAGGGTATAAAGCCAGGGGTGGAAAGTGAGTAGCCGTAGGCAGAGATTGAAGCCAGAGAACGAGGGAAATGTTCAGGCTTATTAAGGAGACCAACTGGCAATGGAGGGCCACTGGAGGGCTATAAATGAGATCAAGTTTCTATTTAAGAGAACTGTTCTGGTTGGGAAAGAATCCGCGGTGTAAGGAGGAAGACCATGTTTTAAAATGAAGGTGACACACCTGTGAGTTGTGCCAGGGCCTGGTGTCCAGTGCAAGCACTGGGCAAGGACAGAGAGAGATGCATTTGAGAGCTACTCTGCAGTTAGACTAAGTCTCAGTCACATGTCCTTTTCTAAAAAGAGAAAATAAAGACTGATTTTTTTCTATTTCTATGTACAAATGTGTGTATCTGTGAATATATGCCACATGCCACATGTGTGCCTAGGGTGTCAGATCCCCAGAATTAGAGTTACAGTGAACCCCACGTGGGAACTGGAAACTGAACTCAGGCCCTTTGGGAAAGCAGCCAGTGCTCTTAACTACCAAGCCATCTCTCCATCCCCACATGTCCCTTTCTTAAGCAATCTTGGTTCTTGCAGCACTTGAAGTTAGGGCCTCAGGCATGGTGGCCCGGCACTCTACCACTGAGAAATACCCTCAACCACATTTTTCTGACTTTCAAATTTTGAGACAAGGTTTCAGGTTGGTCAGCTGAATTTGTACCCTGGCTAACCTTGAATTTGTCGACTTCCTAGCTCAATCTTCTAAATAGCTGAGATTACAGACATATACCACCATATACAGGTTTCCCTCCCTCCCTCCCTTCTCCCCCTCCCTTCCTTCTTTGTTTTCTTTTAAGATCTTACTGTGTAACTGGCCTTAAACTCATCAGCTCCAGCTCCAGGTTTTGTTGTTGTTGTTGTTGTTGTTGTTTGTTTTTTGTTTTTTGAGACAGGGTTTCTCTGTATTGTTTTGGAGGTTGTCCTGAAACTTGCTCTGTAGACCAGGCTGGCCTCGAACTCACAGAGATCCACCTGCCTCTGCCTCCCGAGTGCTGGGATTAAAGGCGTGTGCCACCAACGCCTGGCAGTTCTGGGCGATAATACGCTGGGCGAACATCCCTGTACCATCATGCCTAATTCAATCCTTTTACTTACTGATATTTCTTCATGTTTTCGCATTGTTGAGGATAAAACCCAGGGCCTCACACCTACTAATTAGGTGCTGTGCAACTGACTCCAAACTTACTTCTAGGAAAACTATTCTTAGCTCTCAGCTGCCCACAATCCAGTTCTCACTGGTCCATGTGGTCCATAACTATACCTTGCAGCCTTCTGGTATTTTCATGGAATAAAAGGATGAAATAAAAAACATTATAAACACACACAGAGTTTAATAAATTCCATTTATATATGGAAATCAAACAACACTCATAGCTACAAAAATAGCTGATTAGAAGCTTTAACAAAGGAAAGATCCCATTTAAAATAGCAACAAAAATAAAACTCTTGAATAAACTTAACAAGAAATATGCAAGATTTATAGTTTGCAATTTAAATGCAACAAAGGACACAAAAACTTAATGCTAAAATATTCCGTGTTCTTAGATTCTTATCATCATAAAACTGTCAAAGATAGGGAACCTATAAATTTCATGTGATCCCAATAAAAATACCAAAAAGGTATTCTAGAGGGAATTAAATATCTAGTATTAGAATTCATGTGGAAAAATTATCAAGAATAGCCAGGAAATTTGGAGAAAATTAGAGTAGCAAAGAAAGGCTAAAACTACCGTGTTTAAAAATGGATTCTAAGTCCTCGATAATGAAAGCAACATGAATGGAAAGATCAGTCAACCCCAGGGAAAAAAACCAAGAAGCAGGTTCAAGGGTATGAGAGGATGCTATATGCTGCTTTAATGGTGTTAGCTCATGCACAGCCATCTGAAGAAACAACATTCTTAACTACACCCGTGTAAGTGACTGCAAGAAGGATTCTCTCCTCTGAAAGATTTAGATGAAATCATAAACTTAATCAAAGTAGATATGAGAAGTCTTTTATATTCTCACGTGAAAGTATAATGGGTTAGTGAGTTTTAGTCTATAAAACCTTTGTACAACCTGCACAAAGTGAAATTATTATTCCTTGATTAAAAAACCAAAATATAAACAAATGACTGGGAACTTGAATTTCTGATAGGCGAATGTTACTTTCCTTAATACAACAGTTATCAAGCTATAAGTTGCAACCTCTTTGGCAAATCTCTGTCTCCAAAAATATTTATATTATGATTTATAACTATGGCAATGAAAATAATTTTATGGTTGAGGAGCACCACAACATTAGGAACTGTATTAAAGAATTGCAGCATTAGGATGGTTGAGAACCACTGCCTTAATATGTAAAATGATATAACTAATGAAGAGAAAAAACAACCTAATGGGGGAAAAGGTCAAGAATAGGGATAGACAGAAAAGAGAACCAATGCTACATTATGCACTGGCCAGGCAAACTGTGACCACCAGCACAATAGCTGATTTCAGCTATGGGGGTAACCATCTGCTTTCTGATTAGGACTGAAGCCTGATCCACAGGACAGAATTGGCATCTGGAACTGTAAATCTGGTCAGAAGCTCAGCTAGAGAGCTGTTTTGCTAAATGAACCATGCAGATAGCCTTTGAAATAATTATGTTTATCCCTATAGGTTAGTGCTATTGTCAGCTTTGGTCAGCAAACCTTTTTGCAGACGACAATGGTAACTGCATAGACTCATAACTGGTCAGAGTACTGAGAATAAGTAATTACTTTTTGCTCAGTCATAAATGGGACATCTACATCATGGTTTCCAAGGCTCAAAGAACACACTAGAAGAGCGCTGGAAAGAATGTGAGTCGCGGAGTGTTGTGGAACACTGTATTCCAGGTACGATTCGGCCACAGCACACTGGATCTCACAGAGCTGTGGCTGCTCGTGCAAGGTTGGTTGTGTCAATGTCCTATCATGGAATGCGGAGGAACTCAAGAGGCCTCCCCCTTACCTGAAGATCTGTAAGCAGTTGATGGTTGCTAGGAAAAGAGACTTTTTCTTCAGTGGTTTAGCCACAGGTAAGGTATCCACTCCTATAAATAATACCTCATTCTTGCAACCCAAATGCAACTCATTTAGTCAAAGTTTTTTTTTGTTTTGTTTTGGTTTTTTGTTTTTTTTTTGTTTTTCGAGACAGGGTTTCTCTGTGTAGCTTTGGAGCCTATCCTGGCACTCGCTCTGGAGACCAGGCTGGCCTCGAACTCACCGAGATCCACCTGCCTCTGCCTCCCGAGTGCTGGGATTAAAGGGGTGCGCCACCAATGCCCGGCCAAAAAAAAATTTTAGGTACTGGAGAGATGGTTCAGAGGTTAGGAGCACTGGCTGTTTTCCCAGAGGACCCGGGTTCAATTTCCAGCACCTACATAGCAGCTCTCACCTGCCTGTAACTCTCCAGGGCTTCTGACACCCTCCCTCACACAGACATGCATGCAAGCAAAACACCAATGCACAAAATGAAATTTTGGAAAAAATTTTTTATTAAAACACATGAAAGAGGAAGGGGGCCTGGAAAGAGGATCAGCAGGAATGAGAGAGGGGCCAGAGAAGGTAGTGACTCAGTGTGATCAAAAGCACACATCCAGACATAATGACACCCGTTATTATGTGTAATGTATGCTAATGAGAACATGAAATGGAAGCCAGGTGGTGGTAGCCCACACAGGTCTTTAATCCCAACACTCAGGAGGCAGAAGCATTCAGATCTCTTTGAATTTGAGGCCAGCCTGGTGTACAGGGCAAGTTCCAGGACAGCCAAATCTATACAGAGAAACCCTATATTAGAAAACCAAAAAACAAACAAACAAAACCAAAACAAACAAATAACAACAACAAACCAACCAACATGGAAATGGAAATCGCAAAGTCCATGGACTTGTAAAAAAGATGCTAACTTTCTGATGTTTTCTTTTTTCTTAAATGTGATAGCCCACACATGAGGATGTGGGAAAATGGACATTCAGACACTCTTGATCTGAAGGCAAACATTTGTGACAGGGTCTCACTGTGTAGCCCAGGCTGGTTTTGGGCTTCTGGATGCTTGGGGTTATAGCATGTGCCACCATATCTGCTTTATCCATTTTATTTACTGAAAAATATCCGGCCAGGCAGTGGTGGCGCACACCTTTAATCCCAGCACTCAGGAGGCAGAGACAGGGGATCTCTGTGAGTTTGAGGCCAGTCTGGTCTATAATGTTCCAGGACATCCAGGGCTATGCAGAGAAACTCTGTCTCAAAAAACAAGCAAACAACAAATCCTTCTCCAAACTATCAAAATTACAAACTCACCTATCCTTTGAATAAACTATTTCATGTTTATTCTAGGTATCTATTCCGTAAATATATTTGCAATTTGCATCCATAAAATATGACATTCTGCATCATTTATTACATTGGGGAGCAGAGCCCAGTGCATTGGTGAGCATGCTAGCTAAGACAGGAACAACAGGGATTCAAAGTCAGGCTAGACAGCTTGGTGAGACTCCTCAGAAATAGAGAAACGGAAGGGAAGGGACACAGAAACACACCAAAATACTTTGCCAAATGAAAAGCAAAATGGAGAACAATAATGTACTAACACTTGCATGAAATATACTGTGTGTGTGAGAGAGAGACAGAGAGAGAGAGAGACAGAGAGAGAGAGAGACAGAGAGAGAGAGAGAGGTGGAGAGGAGAGGCAGACACACAGGAAAAGGAAGAGTAGGAAACTGGTTGTCTTTGAAGAAAGAAGCCAGGAAGGAGGGGTGTAATGGGTCTAATTTCTTTCTGCTACCTAGTTTTTGGTACCCTATGCATATAGACTCCACTAAAAAATCTAATGTGTATATAACAGAAAATAAAAACCTTCAGGGAAGAAAAAAAAGTCATAATCTCACCACCAACAATGACAACAGCTGGGGAATTTCTTTACCATCCTTATTTTTCCTCCAGGTACTATAAATTTAGGGTGGCTGGTGTGTTAAGCTCACATGACACATGGCTTTGTGTCTTGAACATCTCTTCCTCTGTTGTATCATGAACACGTTCCCATTTCTCATCACAAAATGCATTCTAGTACAGTCTTGTGGTTGTTTGCTGGTTCCGAACTGGGCCCTGCTGGTTCTTGAATTTTGCATCTCTGGGGCAAACACAGAACAGGAGCACCCGCAGCCTTCTTACCAGCTCTAAGATCCTGAGGGAGATGGTTAGAGACAGTTGCTCTCCTTGTTTCTTACAGAATGCCTGGCAGAAGCAATTGTAGGCAGGAAAGATTCATTGTGGCTCATGGTTTCTCTGATTTCAGTCTATTGTGGTGAGGAAGGCATGGTGGCAGGAGCCACTCTGTCTCCCGAAGTGGAAGAACCCAGTGGCCCCTTGTTCACAAAGAACCAAACCAGGCAGCGGAATAAGTTGGACTGAAAGCTCCAAAGTTCTGCCCCCAATGACACCACCTACCCTCAGTGATACCCCCTGCCCCCAGTGACACCCCCTGCCCCAGTGACACCCCCTGCCTCAAGTGACACCCCCACCTATAGTGACAACCTCTTACTCCTGGTTTAACACCCACCCCTAGTGTACTCTCAAACCCCCAGGACACCCCCCGTACTCCCAGTGACACCCCCGTACTCCCAGTGACACACCACCACCAGCAAAAGGCCACAACACCTCCCAAAGGTGACAGTCTTCTAAAACAGCATCCTCAGCAGGGCACCAAATGTTCAACCACTGAGTCTGTGGGGGACATATCACATTCAAACCATAACACCACACACATGCTGGGAGAAACACCAAGTGGTGCAACCAAAGGAAAACAGCAACCATCCAGGAAGATATGTGGCCCCCTTAACCCCGTGGGAAGCAGTGAACGAGAGATCCCAGCCAGCCTGGAGAATCATAGTCAAAGCCAAGAACATACAACCTAAGACTTACTAGATAGAGTCTGTCTTGTTTAGGGTTACTGTTGTGGGAAGGAAACACCATGACCAAAGCAACCTGGTGAGGAAAGAGTTTATTGGGTTTGTGCTTCCACATCACTGTTCATCACTGAAGGAAGTCAGGACAGGAACTCAAACAGGGCTGGAACCTAGAGGCAGGAGCTGACGCAGAGGCCATGGAGGGTGCTGCCTACTGATCTGTTCCTCATGGCTTGCTCAGCCTGCTTTCTGAACCCAGTGCCACCAACCCAGGGATGGCACCATCCACAACAGGCTGGGTCCTCCTCCATCAATTACTATAGGCTAAGTTACTAAATGCCCTGTAGGCTTGCCTACAGTCTGATCTTATGGGGACATTTCCTTGAGGTTCCCTCCTCTCACATGACTTTAATTTGATCGAGTTGCCATAGAGATTATCCAGCACAGTCACTTTGTAGCAGTACGGGACCCTGTAGTTCAAAGAGTTGATTGAGTGCACACTTGTGGAGAAACTACATGACTAGACATCTATGACTATGAGCTACACCCTTTGCTCTAAGGCGCTTAGAACTCACCAAGAATTGTCAGACAGTGTAGTGGCTGCTCCTTAAAGGGATACACCCAGGGGCTGCAGAGACGTCTCCATGGGTAAACGGACAAAGTGCTTGCTGTGCAAGCATGGAGACCTGAGTTCAAAACCCCCAGAACCCACATAAAAGTCAGACGGTAGAGCCCATCCCAGCAGGTCTACGGTGAGATGAGAGGCTCACAAAGGAGACTTTCAAGACACTTACAAGCCAGCTAGCCTGCTCTGTACAGTGTTTTAACATGGTGGAAAATAAGGGATGATACCTGAGGTTGTCCTATGACCTCCACATATGGCAAACATATGGCCTCTCTCTCTCTCTCTCTCTCACACACACACACACACAGAGAGAGAGAGAGAGAGAGAGAGAGAGAGAGAGAGAGAGAGAGATTAAATAAATGAGTAAATAAATGCAACAAATATCAGGAAGCTGATGTTGGAGGCCTCCCCAGCTGGACCATCCAAGAGGCTTGCCCAAATGTGATGCTATGAGGCGCAGACCACGGACAGTAACTGCATTTGACCTGCATCTTGAACGGTGACCCCCACCATGCATTCTCCAAAGGCAGAATGAAACAAATATTTGAAAATGTGGCCCTAGGGAGCAAAGAAGGGACTAGTATGTAGGGGTGTTTCACATTGGGCCCTGCTGGGTGCTGGTGACAGCTGCTGGACAGAGGGCAGAGGATGAAGAAGCACTTACTCCTCACCCCTCAAGACCTGCTCCATAACTTGTGTCTATGTGAGTGGGTCCTGGAGGCGCAGGACAGCTGGGAGGCGGGGCAGTAGCAGAATCCAGACAATGCAAATCTGTTTACCTTGAGGAATCTTGGCTGAAAGACATAGCCAAGGGGATTCAGAATTTCAGCAAAGGTGTTTCTGAGCACCTTAGGAGGCTGCAGAGGCAAAGATCCTGGGATGGGAAGATCATCCTACCAAGGGCTTGCTCCAGGATCCTTAGAGGAGCATAGCATGTGAGAGAGGCTGGAACTAGTGTAGAGTGGGAGCCGCCAACAAAGAATATGGCACCCAGGCTAGCCCTTGGTGGCAGAGAGGCCAACAGGATGTTGCTTTCCCTTCTGAGAAACCCAGTGGAGGAGTTCACACTCCGTGGGAAGGATACAGGAAGGCAAGACAAAGAATTCAATTTGCTTCTCATCTCCAGCTCACTCAAGGTTAGTCAGGGTTCTTTCAGACATGTGGTGCATTTGTAATTCAGGGTGACTCCCATTTTGTCAAATGCTTCTATGTACCAAGGGCTGAGCTAAGCACCTCGGACATGCTATTTTATTTGGTGGTGCCAATGACCTTATGACACAGGCATGAATCTTACCCATCTGTTGAGTCAGGCACATCACATACTGTATAGGGGAATCACAGCCAGCTGGAAACACACTTAAGTCCCAGAACTCAGAATCCCTAATGGCCTCTATGGCCACATTCTGCTTGCCATATCTGTGTCTTATGGGTTGCAGAGACAGCTCAGTGAGTAAGTGTTTGCCATATAACCATGAGGACCCGAGTTCAGATCTCCAGCACTCATTGTAAAAAGTTGAGTTCAATGATGCATGCCTATAATGTAAGTACCGGGCTGGGGTTGGGGGATAGAGTCAGGTGGATCCCTGGAGTTCACTGGCCAGACGGTCTAGTTGGATAAATGAGCTCTGGGTTCAGTGAGAGACCCTGTCTAAAATAAAATATGTCTGAGCAGTGGCTCAGAGGTTAAGGGCACCTGTTGTCCTTGCAGAGGACTCCAGTTGAGTTCCCAGCACCTGCACGACAGTTCAGAATCATCCACAACTCCAGTTCCAGAGGAAGCCGACTCCTTCTTCTGACTTCCTTGGGCACCAAGCACACAGTGGTATACATACATGTATGCAAACAAAACACTTGCCCACATTAAAAAAATAAATAATAAGATGGATAGTGACAGAGAAAGATACCCGGCATTGACTTCTGTTTTCCACAAGTACATACGCACACATGTATGCACATGTACACGAACATGTATTCATGATGCCCCCCATATACACACACAGAAAACAGAAACAACCTTTCTCCCAGTTTTGGAAGCCTAGAGGTCCAAAAGGGAGATGTGGGCAGGGATGCATCCTTCTGAACCTTCCAGGGAGGAGGCACCATCCTTGCGCCTTCTGCCATCTGATGATTTGCTGAGAATCCCCAGCCTTGTCCACCTCAGGGCTTCCATCTCTCCAGCCAGCTGCACAGCATGCTTCCTTGTGTGTTTGTGTCTTTACTTCCTCTCCTCTACACCCTCAGCTATCAACAGTATTACATTAAGACTCCTGGGCTGGAGAGAAGGCTCAACAGTTAAAAACACTTATTGCTTCTCTCACAAGACCTCGGTTCAATACCCAAACCCACAGGATGGCTCACAATCAAACCTAGCTCCAGTTTCAGGGAACCCAATGCCCACTTCTGGTCTCTGAGGGTACCAGTTAAGAACATGGTACACAGATATACATGCCGGCAAATATTTATATGTATAAAATAAAATAAATAGATCTTTAAAAAAAAAAAAGACCAGCCTATACTGGCAAGGGTCTCAGTTAATTAAGGGTCTCCACACGCAGCCACTCTACTTCCAAATGGGGTCATGTTCTGAGACTTAGACATCACTTGCTTCTTTTTTTATTTAAATTCTTTAATTACTACTCATATTTACATATCCATCCCCCCATTCACTTGACCTCCCATCCTCCCATGTTTCCCACCAACCCCCCCAACCCATCCCCCAACTCCTCCCCAGGGATAGGGAGGCCCTCCACCAGGGACCTTCAAAGTCTGTCATATCATTTGGGGGAGGGCCTAGGCCCTCCTTGCTGTATCTGGGCTGCAATTGTATCCCTCCATAGGTAACTGGCTTCACTGTTAGAGGTCCCATAGACTGTCTTGGCCTCCTAGCTGGCACCCCCATTCAGAGGGCTTGGTTCGGTCCAATGCTGTTTCCCCAGCTTTATGACTAGGGTCTCTGTGCTCTCACTAGGGCAGGTCAACTGTTTCTGTAGCACCGTCTTGGCTCCTTTGCTCATCCCTCCTCCCTCCCACAACTTGATTCCAGGAGTATGGTTCAGTGCTCAGCTGTGGGTGCCTGTTTCTGCTTCGAACAGCTATTAGATGAAGGCTCTAGGGATGGTAACCAAGGTAGACACCAATCTCATTATAGGGGAAGGGCATCAATGGCATTTTCTCCACTACTGCTTGGATTCTTAGTTGGGGTCATTCCTGTGAATCCCCTAACATCACTTGCTTCTTATGTGTTTAGACGGATGTCCAGATGAAGGGAGCAAAGGCAGGTGTGAACCATAAATGACCTCTGTCTGGTCAGTTCCTTCCATCCCCTTTCATTGATATGCTTTCTGAATTGATCAGTTTCTTTCTTTCTCAACAAGAACCCCTGCAAAACAAGCCTTTTCCATGTGTATTCAGTGAGATATATCTGCCTTCTTCAGCTGTGCCTATTTTATCCACACCCAGGGTAATAGATCTGCATTTGTTGAATTTTATTCCAGCCCTGTGGAGTATAAAATATCATCATCCCCATATCCAGGATGGGGAGACTGAGGCTCAGGAAGAGTATGTAGCAAACCCTTTCTCAGTAAGTGACTCTGGCCTGCCCAGAATCTGGCTCCAGAAGGATTTCACTTCTCATGAAAAAAAAAAAAACCAAACAATTTTTCATTGCATTTACATTATAGAAACATGTGTTCATCGTGAGTGCTTTCAAAGGATGCTGAATGACATGTGGGGAAACAGCACAAATTCTCCTCCCATCCCAGTTCCTTCCAGGCTTGGTTCCCTTCCAGGGCTCTTCCTCTCTCACATCTGTTCTCTATGTTTTCTGTCAGATGTGTACATCTCTGCCTATTTTTAGTGCTTGCTTTTTATTTACATAAAGAGAATCTCACTCTCCATGTTGCTTTGGTACTGACATTTTCCACTTAACAACACCCTGGAGATTTTTTTTTCCCTGTGTCAGCGAAGCTCACACTCATCTTGAATGTTCCAGAACAACAGAAGGGCCAGTTTCAGCTGCTGCTGCTGTCTGGGTGTCCCTTCTGACCAGCACCCATGCTCAAGCCAGCCTGCGGATTGTCAATCTTCCCCTTTTCTCTGCTTCTTTCTTGAAGGGGGGGGGGCGGGTAGGAGGGCCGGGGATTGAACCCACAGCCTCTGGCTTGCTAGGCACACATCTTACCTCTGAGCTGTGCCATCAGACCCACAGCTGCTGATTTTGAGCAATGGGTTTCATTCAACTCAGTTGCTATCTAGTGTTTTGGAGTTTAGGAGTACCTCCGATGGGTAAAGCGCTTACTGTAACATGCAAGCTTAGGGACCTGAGTTTGGACCTCTTGCACCCACATAAAAAGCTGTGGCTGGTGTCTGTGATCCCTAGGCTGGGATCACAGGAATCCCTGGGGCTTTCAGGGCAGCCAGCCTAGTCCAGTGGCATGAACCCTGGGACCCAGTAAGAGATTCTAGTTTAAAACATAAGGTGGACAGCCAGCCACCGCCACTCTCATGCAAGCATCTACTTCTGCTGCTGTAGTTTAAATGTGAAGTGTTCCCCACAGGTTCAAGTATCTGAACACTTTGTCCCAGCTACCAGATGTCTGGGGAACGTTGTGGAAACTCTAGGAGGTAGGACATGTCTAAAGGAAGTCAGTCACTCTTACATGGATCCTTGGGGATGTATGACCCTGGCTGCTTTCTGTCTCAGTCTCTGCTTCCGGTCTGGCCCTGCCACGTTGGACTGAAATCTTCTGAAACCATGAACCAAAATAGACCTTTTATTCCTTTAAGTCAGTTCTGTCAGGCGTTTTATCACAGTTGCAATAACAGGGTGGTCCCCAACATCTGAGAACATCCATAAGACAGTCTCCTCCAGGAGAGACTCCCAGGATTCTTCCTGCCCTGAGGTGGAAACCCCACGGCCTCCCACAGTCTCTCCAGGTGCTCTTTCTAGGACAGTGGCTATATCTGGAGGTGATTCTAAATAAATACCAGCCTGGGCCTCACCTCCAGGAAATCTGATTTAACTGAATGAGGTTGGGACCAAAACTCTAAGACACTTTTTGACAATTCCTATAGACAAATCAAGTTAAGAACTATTCACTGACATGGGCTGGCAATGTGTAAACTGATGCAGCCACTGTGGAACTCAGTGTGGGGGCTCCTCAGAGAATGAAACTACCCACTACTCCTATGATGCCTAAAGCGTGTACTCCTAGGCATACACCTGACGTCTACAAAGATACTTGCCCATCCATGATTCACACTGGCCAGTTATGATACCATCATCAGACAAATCATGAAGAAAACTGGCTCTTCATACTCAATGGAATATTATAGGAATATTGCACAGACATTAAAAAGACTGAAACCATGTCACTCACAAGAAAATGGATGGCTCCTCATGTTCAGCAAAGTAAGCCATGCCTCTCATGTGTAAAATCTAGACAGACTTTTTAAAAGGTTGTTCAAAGGTTCAGGCATTAATGCTGACCTGCTCTACCTCTTTAAGAGACAGGCTCCGCCCCCTGACAACAGGTAGAGCACACACAGGGATGTAGTACGCCATCACCACTCATCACGCAAAACAGACCTGCCTCAGGATTCTGCTAGTGAGCGGAACCTCAGTGCGAACGTGGTCTTCCCTTTAAAAATTCCAACTTCCTCTGCCTCCTTCTCTCTGCCTCTCTTTTTTTTCAACCAACCATGGCGGTCAGCCATTAACTCTGTCTCTCTTCTCTTTTCTCTCCTGTTCTGTTCTTCTATTTCTCTCTCAATAGCTTTCCCGCCTTATAATAAACTGGTTAATGTATCTCTATAGTCTCATGTCTCATCTTGTGCCCTTCTTTTCTTTCTAATTTAAGCAGAAATATAACAGTCATGAAAGCGTCTCCAGAGACAGGAAGGAGACTAACAGGAGGTGGGGGGTGCACAGGAGGGTGGGTACTGAGAGGATGGATATGATCAAAGTGTGTGGTATATATGCATGAGAATGTAATAATGAAACCCATTGTTTTGTACAATGAATGCACACTAATGAAAAAAAAAGAGATGTTAATGATTGATAGGACACCTGGGAGGGGCAGGGTCCCATGTATGAAACTCCCTGCACTCTGCCCAATATTGTTTCTTGTAAAGACAGAATTATTATTAGGAGAAGAACCCCCACATACAAAACCTCCATTCCCTGAGCATCAGCATCCCCAAGAGACTAGTGGGGCCTTTTCTTTCTTTAGATAGAGGAGGACCAGGATGATTGAGGCCCTATAAATACCTTAAACTTTCAAAAATAAATAAATACAGGAGTGCTCATCCCAACAGCCCCAACACTCAGAGCTGCTTCCCACCTGTGTCTGCATCCTCTGGCTCCTGCACCCACAGAAAGGGCTGGAGCGGCTTGGCTCACAAGTTCATAGCCCTCTTTGCCTCCCTCCTCCTCCTCCTCCTCCACGTTTTTTCTAAGGCCACACAAGGGTGAAGGACTTCTGAGTGGTGGGAACCCCTGCTCTTTACCTTTCTCTCCCTACATTTCCGGGCCCAAGACTTCTTTTTCAGCGGAGGTTAATCTGATTAGAGCGGAGGTGCTAATAACTTAAATGGATGCCATTAAAGAGCCGCAGATAACATCTGCATGTAAACCTGGCCTCTGAGAAGCCAGCAGCTGGAATGTCAAGCATCTGGCTGGCCCGGGACTGGGGGAGGGGCTTATCCTAGGCTTCTGGGAGTCTCCTGCTGTCCCCACAACAATCCCTTCTTCAGAATTAAGCAGTGTGTGGAGTGCGATGTGATTCCATAATGACTCTTTGGAGCGCTTCTGTGTTAGACGCAGGGCTTGGCTGTCTGCATCCATCATATCACTCCGCTTTCCTGGTGACCCAGGAAGGGACTGTAGTCTCTGTTCTGCAGGGGAGGTCTTTTAGATTGAGTTCGCCAAGAGACTCATTCAGGGGAAGAGTTCGAACTTTAGTCTGAATCCTGCTCTAATCTCTTCCCTTTCTAATCTGCTCCCCACCCCCATCTCTCTCTCACTGGAGTTTATCCGAGGTAGCATTTCCATCACTGCTGGTGTCAGGGATGGGTGTGGCCCTGGTACAGCTCTCCCTATGCGGGACCTGATCTCCCCATTCTCCTCCGTCTCTCACTTCCTGGCCCTGCACAGATAAATCACCAAGCAGAAAGCTTTGGCCCTCAAAGGTGGTTAGGTGGAGCACCCGTCCTTAGGTGTCATGTGGGATCTAGTGGTTGGCTCCGTGAAAGGGGCACCACACTCAAGAGCAAGACTAATATAGCTTTCCATGCATGGATCGCCTGAAAGAGAACTGAACAACGCTAGGCATGACAGAGATGAGGTCCCTGCCTTCAGAACACACCAGGAAAGGAAGAAGAGGGCTGGAGAGAGC
Source organism: Cricetulus griseus (assembly GCF_003668045.3). Taxonomy (NCBI): domain Eukaryota; kingdom Metazoa; phylum Chordata; class Mammalia; order Rodentia; family Cricetidae; genus Cricetulus; species Cricetulus griseus. The sequence continues at coordinate 19,227,168 of NC_048601.1, forward strand.
CGGGGAGAAGCAAGACTGCTGACCATTGACAAGGCTGTTTGTTTTGTGAAAAGACCACCAAGGATTGTGATGCTGAGCCCCTTTGGCTGACAACACAGTTTTTCTACCACTGTGCTAGCTTCGAACATGGGAGTGAATGCACACACGAGTCAGCCCTGTCCTTTACCCTACCAAGAGTCAATTAAGCTTTGTGATGCAATGTTCCACATGCTGATCCAGGAAGAAGTCAACAAGCATCCCGTTTAATGCAGTCAGCTGTTCCATAGACACAATGATGCTTGGGACTGATTTCAAATCTACTCCTGCCCTTACTTAGTAATTTATTTGACCAGCATATATTGATTGAGTCCCAACTTTGTGCCTGGGAATGTTCCAAGCTGTGCAGCACAAGACAAATGACAGTCCTGTTTCAAACACCCCTCATTCCAGATGGACAGTGGACCCTATCTTGCTAAGTAGGTAGGATGTTTATGTAGTTAAGTAGGTAGGACTGATCTCATGTAATATGGAGTGATCTCAAGTGGTAGACAGATAAAGAGAGCAGGGTTAGAGAAAGGTCAGAACATTCTATGGAAGTATAAATCTGATAAAGAGAACTATGCAGGTGCAACAGCAATGTCAACAGCCCCTTTCCCAAATAATAGCACTTTAGATCATTTTAAAACACATCCAATGGAGGTGAGTGGTGGCAGAACACACCTTTAGTCTCAGCAATTGGGAGGCAGAGGCAGATGAATCTGACTTTGAGGCTAGCCTGGTCTAAAGAATGAGTCCTGGGACAGCCCAGGCTACACAACACAGTGAAACACTGTCTCAAAAAACCAAAAAGAAAAAGAGAAAAAAACGGTTCATGGAAAAGGCTTTGCAAATGATCTAACCACAGCCATGATGTGGGACTCGGGCTGTAAGTCCTCGTACCCTCACACTGTGCAGGGTGCAGTTTAAGAACTGGGCATCAGCCCTGTTTCAAAACCTCCCTGTCACTTGTGAATTGTAGGGCCTAAGTATAGTCACAGCTGGTTGGAATAAAGACATAGTTGGCTATAGACTGTCCTGAGCAGTCTTCTCTGGTGGGCTCCCCGTAACTCTTCCTACACTGGGCTTCCAGGTGGAGAAACATGTCCTGCTTCCTCTCCCAATAGCCCTCTCTCCCCAGGCTGGCCCCTCCACTATCGCCCTCCACCCCAGAGTCTCTTCCAGTTTCCCCCAGCTTGGCTGTGATATTTGCACACGCCTTCGTACCTACCTACCTGGGTCACTCATATTTCTTCATACACATGATGCCACTTGGCGGTCACATACATTTCTGCTCAAATGGCAGTTTAAGCAAGATGGGGATGTATCCACTGTGATTAGAGTCATTTTCTCTCATGAAACAAGAAGCTGCTGAGGCTGATCTGATCCCTCCCTCTGATGTACCTTGGCATAAAGGACACTTCCTCAGGCTCTGGCCATCACCGAACATTCAGTGCCTCCCAGAGAAGAGCTTTAGTGGAAGTCATTTTTATCATATCATAGTAGACAGGTAGACCAATGGGATTGAATTGAAGACCCTGATATTAACCCACACACCTACAAATACCTGATTTTTTACAAACAATCCAAATTTATATGATTGAATAAAGAGAATATCTTTAACAAATGGTGCTGGCATAACTGGATGTAGACATGTAGAAGACTGCAGATAGATCCAAGTCTATCGCCATGCACAAAACTTAAGTCAAAATAGATCAAAGACCTCAATATAAATCCAGCCACACTGAACCTATTAGAAGACAAAGTGGGAAATACCCTTGAATCAATTGGTACAGGAGACCGCTTCCTGAACATAACACCAGTAGCACAGACACTGAGGTCAACAATCGATAAATGGGACCTCCTGAAAAGGCAAAGGACACAGTCAGCAAGACAAAACAGCAGCCTACAGACTGGGCAAAGATATTCACCAAGCCCACATCTGACAGAGGGCTGATCTCCAAAATATACAAAGAACTCAAGAAGCTAGTCTTCAAAACACCAAACAATCCAATTAAAAAGTGGGGTACAGAACTAAATAGACAATTCTCAACAGAGGAATCTAAAATGGCTGAAAGACATATAAGAAAGTGTTCACATCCTTAGCCATCAGGGAAATGCAAATCAAAACAACTCTGAGATACCATCTTACCCCTGTCAGAATGGCTAAAGTCAAAAACACCAATGACAGTTTATGCTACAGAGGATGTAGAGAAAGGGGAACACTTCTCCACTGCTGGTGGGAGTGCCAACTTGTACAGCCACTTTGGAAATCAGCATGGCGACTCCTCAAGAAAATGGGAGTCAGTCTACCACAAGATCCAGCAATTCCACTCTTAGGCATATACCCAAAAGAAGCACATTCATACAACAAGGACACCTGTTCTACAATGTTCATAGGAGCACTATTTGTAATAGCCAGAAACTGGAAGCAGCGTAGATGCCCCTCAACTGAATAATGGATAGAGAAAATGTGGTACATTTACACAATGGAGTACCACTCAGCCAAAAAAAAAAAAAAAAAAAAAAATCAATGGACTCTTGAAATTTGCAGGCAAATGGATGGAGCTAGAAGAAACCATTCTGAGGTAACTCAATCACAAAAAGACAAACATAGTATGTACTCACTCATATGTGGATTTTAGACATAGAGTAAAGGATTACCAGCCTACATTCCACACTGCCAGAGAATCTAGTAAACAAGGAGGACCCTAGGAGAGACAAACATGGTCCCCTGGAGAAGGGGAAAGGGTCAAGATCTCCTGAGCAAATTGGGAGCACGGGAAGAGGGGGGAGGGAGCTAGGAGCATGAGAAGGGGAGAAGAGGAGGGATGCAGAGGACATGAGGGAGCAGGAAGGTTGAGTCAGGGGAAGAATAGAAGATAACAAGAATGGAGATACCATAATAGAGGGAGACATTTTAGGTTTACAGAGAAATCAGGCACTAGGGAAATGTCTGGAGATCTACAAAGATGACACCAGCTAACAATCTAAGCAACAGAGGAGAGGCCACCTTAAATGTCCTCCCCTGATAATGAGATTGATGACTGACTTATATGCCACCCAATAGCCCTCATCCAGCAGCTGGTGGAAGTAGAAGCCAACACCCACAGCTAATCACTGAACTGAACTGGAATCCAGATGCAGAGAAGGACGAGTGAAGAGCAAAGGGGTCCAGACCAGGCTGGTGAAACCCACAGAAACAGCTGACCTGAACATTGGGAAACTCTTGCTCCCCAGACTGATATCTGGGATACCAGCATGGGACTGATCCAGGCCCCAGGAACATGGGTTTCAATGAGGAAACCTCAGAAATCTACAGGACCTCATGTAGTAGTTCAGTACTTATCCCTAGCATAGGTGTGGACTTTGGGAGCCCATTCCACATAGAGGAATTCCCCCTGAGCCAAGACACATGGGGGTGGGCCTAGGCCCTATCCCAAAGGATACGATAGACTCTGACGACACCCTATGGAAGCCCTCACCATCCAAGGGGAGCAGAAAGGATATGTGATAGGTAGGGTTTTAGTTGTGGGGGGTGGTAGCGGAGGAGGGGAGGGAGAGGGAACTGGGATTGTCATGTAAAACAATCTTGTTTTTAATTCAAATAAAAAAACTGCAAAAAAAAAAAAAGTTTGACCTACTTGAGGGGACAGGTGGTTCTCCTGAATACAGAATTGCCCCCATGGATAACAACTCTCATTATCTATCCTGTGAGATTTTGTTCTCCCTGGAATCCAAGGCAGCCAAAGAGGACAATGACTTAGCTGTGTCTTCAGCCCTGACAAGGGATGAGATGGGTTAGGTCTGCAGAGTGTGGCAGGAGTCTAACCCCAGTGAAGTAGTTGGTTATGCAATGTGGACAAAGAAGGCAGGCTGTCGTCTGTTTGAGGCTACCCTGTGGGCTTAAGTGAGGACTCAATGCTCTTCAGCAAAAGCAGCAGCAATTGCATGCGGGTTCCCAACCCACCTCAACACTGCAGCACTGTGGCTCTGGTCTTGAGACATCTTCTGAGGCAGGCAGGGTTTTCCAGAGAGTCAGTACGGCAGAACTGGTGTGGTGGCTCCACAATTCCTGCCTCAGGAAACTCTGTTTGCCGAGGGCATGGTCTGTGAACCCTAAAAAATGATCCCGCATGAGGGAGCTGATCTGAGAACTTCTCCAGCGAGAAAAGCCTGCTGCCTCCTTCTGCCCCTCACTTTCCAGCAGATAAGCATGGCACTGTTCTGGGGTGTGAAGTAAACGGCCACTGTCAGTCCTACATCCAGAATACACATATTGGCAAATGTTCCCATAGGATCGTGTGCTAAGCAGTTGGTCCCAGCTGGGTAGTGCTATTTGGGACTCTGTGGGACCTTTAGGAGGTGAAGCCTGACTAACAGAGGTAGTCGCTGGAGGCGAGTCTTTGATGGTTATAACCTTGGTATGGAACCTACTTCTGTATGCTGCAAATATGTGTTGCTTTTATTGATTGATGAATAAAGCTCATTTGGCCAGTGGCCAGGAAGAATATAGCTAGGCAGGAAATCCTAACAGAGATAGAGAAGAAACAAGGTGGAGTCAGGGAGATGCCATGGAGCCACCGAAGGGGTAAGATGTCAGAGCATTACTGGTAAGCCATGTCCATGTGGGATACACAGATTAGTAAAAGTGGGTTAATTTAATTGTGAGAGCTATTCAGTAGTATGCCTGAGCCATTGGCCAAACAAATATACTTAATAATAAGTCTCAGAGTGGTTATTTGATAACTGGCAGGTGGGATGAGAAACCTACAACTACCTAGCCTGACCCTGTTTCTGATTCTTTCTTTCTTTTTTTTTTTTTTTTTTTTTTTTGCTTCTCTATCACCAAGATGTACAGAATCCCAGCTGCACACCGTTGCAAACACAACTTCACCCTCATGTACTATGTCCCCTGAACTATGAGCTAGAATGAAGCCTTCTTTCTTTAATTGCCTCTGTCTGGTTTTTGGTCACAGCAATAAGAAAAATGGTTAACACTGGTTCTCACTTAAGGTTCCAACTATGGAATTCTGCTATATCTTCACCTATTAATCTTCCTCTTGTTATAAACACTTCCTACACATCAACACTTGTGCATTAACTGCCCAGTTGAATTAGGACCATTTGTGCTATAGCAACCTGTTGAGAAATGGGTTCCAAACAACTTCAATCAAGGTGCTGTAATTATCATTTGTTGACATTGTATAATGCTCCAGACACATTACACACATGTTGCTCAAATTCCTTCCCTGGAGGCAGGGGATGGTGTAAACAACATCTACCCCTTCCTTGAGGTCCCAACACGAACCAAGATAACATCCACCCAAGTTCACCCTAGGGAACCAGCGACTTTATTAGGCTTATTTACAGAGCAATGGGTGAAGTGTTACAGTCATAGTGGGTGGCTTAAGGTAGCCACACTGGAAGATTTGTGGCTGCATAGATGGAGCTCCCTCCCCTAGGTAGTTCTTCTCTAACCTACATACTCCAACCTCTCTGTATTAATCAGGGTTCTCAAAAGAAACAGAGGTGACAGAATGAGTATTGTATTAATGGAGATTTCTTAAAGTGTCTTGGAAGCTGTGGTCCAGCTAGTCCAACAATGGCTGTCTATCAAAGGAGAGGCAAAGAATCTAGTTCAGTCCACTTGGCTGGATGTCTCAGCTGATCTTCAATCAATCATAAAGAAGTAGGTTCTAATACCAGTGAGGGAATGCAGCAGCAGCAGCAGCAGCAGCAGCACAGATGAGCTTGCCAGCAAGAGTGAGGGTAAGCAGGCAAAAAGCAAAAGCTTCTGTCTTCCATGGCCTTTTCTGTGGGCTACCACCAGAAGGTGTGGCCCAGATTTAGCATGGGTCTTCTGACCCCACATGATTCAAACATGAACATTCCTCAGAACCCAGCTGCTTGGGCTTTAGTTGACTCCAGATACATTCAAACTGACAACCAAGATCAACTATCACTTCCCAAGGCTTCATGCAATTAGAATTTCATACAACTGGTTGGGAGGAGTGACTGGATACTCGGGTAAGGATCCCATGACTGACATTCTGTGTCCCTTATATAAAAGAAGGTCGACAGTCAACAAGGTCAGCCAAGCAAACAGGCACAGCTGATCTGATGAAGACAGGCAGTTTGGCTCTGAGGACAACCCCAAACAACAACACATTACTTCAGGTCTCATCACAGACATGCAAAAAAGATAGTTACAGAAGAAATCATTTGCCTGTGAACACAACAGCACAGTTCTCACGCAAGGTAAATAAGAGAGACTTTATTGTGAGCCAAATATGTGTGAGCATATCCTGGGAGCATGGGTTCAAGTTGCTCCAAGTGACACATCCCAAATAGACTTGACCTTTTCATAGTCACAGAACAAAGACAGTCAATGCATTCACCAGACATATTAGCAGAGATATCAGGTGGTCTGGTTAGTGGAAGCTAGAGGTCCGTTAAGAACTTTTAAACTAATACATTCTAAAAGTTTTACCTGACAGTCAAAAGGTCAGATGAAGAGGGAGCTCTAAAGGAGACTAAAACCAGCCCAACACAATATTGGTTTCTGGTTTGTATCATTCTCACTCTCCCCTGTCCTAAAGCTCCAATCAGCTCATAGAATCTTCAGTTCAGTTATGGCTTTCCCAAGGCACTTCTGTTATGTTCCCAAAGACACACGGTTTTAAGAATGGAAGTAGAACCTGAACGATGGCCTAACATCAAACACTAGTCCTCTGCTGGGCTGTCCTTTAATTCTGTAGAGTATCTCTATACATTCAGGGATCGGCCTGCCCCCATCCTGTGGGAATCAAATGTATAGATAGCCATGTTTTCAGTCCAGCTTACACTGTTCCGTATCATAAACCAGTAGGTGAACAACTATCTGCAAGAATGTTCGCCAGATTGGGTGGGGGTGACCCTCCTCTCTGAACTTCTGGAGGAATGGGCAGCAGACAGTGGATTTTCACCAGGGAGGTTCCCTGAGAACTGCTTAAAAGAAACAGACCAAGATTAAAGGGATTTCTTGAGCCCTTTACAAAGGGTGGCCTCTGAGCATTCCCTCACAGAGAGCAGAGGCCCATCTTTCAAGTGACATTGTTTAGACTGTGCCTCACCTCTGAGATGGAAGGGGTCCTAGGGTTGAATCTCCTTTGAGTCTCTCACCACTGTATGTTCCTTAAATCACTGCAGAGGATACAAATTGATGTCAGTGTGGGATAAAGGAGTACAGAGAGAGGGGCAGGGGTTCAGGCCTGCTTATCCATCTTTCCACTCTTTCTGTTTCTGGGCTGTTTACTCGGCATTGCGTCTAGGCTGCTTCAAATACCCTTGCTACTTCTTTAGGAAAGGCATTGTTTTTCTTATATCAACATACAACCCCCTGCATCCCTCCCCTGCAGGGCACACCTAAAAGATGGCATGGGGAAGAAGGGAGTTCTGCCAGGTGATTCCAGTGCCCACAAAAAAGTGACTGCCTTCTCTTGAGTATCTCCAAGACATTTTCCTGTCACCAACCATACTGCTTGTGAGTTTATCTCCAATAAATAAATATGGTGGGAGGTGAGTCTTGGGCCACCTCCAGGGTGAGAACCACCAATGCAAAGCACAGGAGTAACAAACAAGATGGTTGACAGGTGCAGATTTCAAGACACTTCAAATAATCTCTAATCTCAGACACCAAGGGTCTGGCCAAGACACTAAGAAGTCTCTTAGGGAAGATGTCCTTCAAGATCTTACTCATGAATGAGAGCAGATGCAGGCACTTCACTGTGTGGCAACTAAGTCTGAGAGTGTGCCATGAAGGAAGGCACCTGCATTAAAAATCCAGCCTGACTAATAGGGTCTACAGCACAAGTAAGCCTACTGGTCAACCCCATTCTACCACCACACCTGATCTTGGTTCTGTCCTCACAGAAGCCATTCCTCCACTCACCAACCTCATCCAGCCCCTTTAAAGAGTGTGTGTGTGTGGAGGGGGAGGGGTGCTTTAACAAGACCTTGAAGAAATCAACTGAAGGGAGACCCACTGCTTGTCTTGAGAGAATGAGACTCTTACATAATTTCAAGGCTCTGCATTCCTCCTTACAGATGTAAATTCACGGTTCTCATCACTGCTGTAAGTCAGTGTTTAGGGAAATAGCTGTGCTGTAAACCCTTTAATATAACAGGAACCTGTCTCTCTGAGGATGTCTTGCCTTTGGGTACTAATCGGTGTGGGTAACTTCAAGTTCCTTGTAGGAACAGCCCTGGTCCTACCTCACATGCCTGAAGTAGGTGAGAACCTGGCTTCCAGGCTCCATCAGGCATCCTTCATGACTCCCTTCTGTGGGAGCTTGTGACCCTCCATGAACTCCCTTGGTTGGAAGACCCTTGGATTCCAAGGCAGTATCAAAGTTAGATGCCTGCTTTACTAAAAATAGCTCAGGGAGGGGTAGTTGGGAAAGCGTCTGGCATAGGGGGAATAAAAGTTGGAAGGGCAGTTTGATGACCAAAAAGATGTGCTTTTGGTATGAGCTTGTCTTCTCTCAAGCCCAACTCTAGCCAGGAACTAGCAAAGCAGAAGTGGGAGTCAAAGCGTGGTAGAGATGGGAATTGAATTCACATTACCACCCATGATTCATCTTCCTACTTCCTAAAGGAGAGCACCAAGGGCCAGACAGGGGAAATCACCTGCCTGGCTGAGTGTGAAGACAGAGCTTGCACACAAGAACTGTCTGGGTCCTGCTTTCCTTTGCCATATACCTCCTACATATCCATGGGAAAGAGGCTACTCTACCCCAAGGATGCCAGCTGGTTGGTTACATGCCACAGGACTTCTCTCTCTGATGTCCTCCTTTGAACCCCCACAAACCAGCAGGAATCTGTGCCCAGCAAATGATTTCCAATTTATCTTACACAATCAGTGTTGAAAGTCTACCACAGCTGAACCTTTCATCCAGGTAGTCTGAGGAACATCTGGTTCAGAGATTCACAGGATATAATTCCACTGTGGACATCTAACAAAGCTACCGGGGATGCCACCCTGGGGTCACAAGCTTCCAGACCTCAAGTTCCCTGATCTTTAAGACTTCTCCCTTTGAATAATACTGCCTCTAAAGGTTAAGCAGAGGACAGGGGCCACCATTATGGCTAGAGTATTAGGATTAGAGAGGAAGTTTCCTGACAAATTGCTGAACTCCTCAGCCTCTGTTCTTTTATCTCCACCCATCTTTTTCTCATAAAGCCACCAGAATTCAATCATAGTACTCTGTCCTTCCTAAATAGGGCCCCACCTGTAAACTAGACTCCTAGTTTCTGCCCACTTAGTGCCTGACAGCGAGCATTCCAAGTCCAAACCAGATGCAACCATCAAGTCAAAAAGTAGCAAGTGCTATATGTGGAATACATCAGGAGCTGGCACAAGATATGCCAGGGTTGGGGATGGCAATTTTAAATAGTGTGTGTGAGGGAGGCCTGTTGAGAAGGTACTTGAGCAAAGACCTGGCCCAGAAGGTTGAGTGTGGCATGTGACAGTAGGGGAAATCCATTGTCTCCAGAATCAGAGACAAAGACAAAGGATCCTGGTTAGGCTGCTGTCTTGTTGTGTAATTACAAAGATAAATTTGGATATATATATATATATATATATATATATATATATATATATATGATATATTTGTCGGGTTGTCTGATATTTTCAATGCCCAAAAAAGAGGAACAAACTTAAAAACTTAAAATTGGCATCTGAGCTAAAGTCAGGGTCAGAGGTTTCCTGAGAACCACAGCACTGCAAGGGGTGGGGAAGCTAGTGAGGGCGAAAGAGGCAGGCATCATATGCATTAAATCTCGGGAGTTTGCTGTTATTGTTGTTGGTTTGACATTTTCTAACATCTATTTAGTGTATGCTCTGGAATGTATGTGTGCATGCATTTGTAGAAAATCAGGAAGTTCACTGGCACCCTCTCCATTTGGTCTCCCAAAAGTCTTACCAGAGGCAAGCCATTTCCGTTGGCCTCAGTTTTCAGCCTGTTTGTTTATTTTTAAGACAGGGTCTCAAGTAGCCCATGCTGGCTTGAACTCAGAGCTCCCTAAACTCCTGATCTTCCTGCCTCCTATACACATGCAGTCACACACACACACACACACACACACACACACACACACACACACTCACACACTCACACACACATGAGCTCATTCTCACACACACTCACATGCACTCAAATACATACTCACACACACACACACACACACACACACACACACACACACACACACACACGAACACTCATACATACACACACACACACTCTCTCTCACACACACTCTAAAAACAACAACCAAATAACTGGCTTCCTATTATCAGAATGACCCCAGTAGATGATCCTAGTGTTTCCCTTGGGTCACCACTCTGCTCTTTTGCTTTTGTAGGCTGTGGAATCATCACTGGGGAATCATCACTCTTACCCACCAGGTCCCCTGTCACATGGTGTCCTATACCAAGAATCCAAAACACCTGCTCTTCTCCTTGCAAGATGTTCTGTCTGTAAGGACCCTCAAACCTCAGGGATATTACATCAACATCACTTCTGTTCTCACTATCTCAGGCTTCAGTGAGAAAGGCCTCATGTGGCCAGCATGCCAGGCCAAGGCCTCGGGAGAGCCGCTCTCCCTCTGGTGACTAAGCCTGTAACTAGATCATGCTTGCCCTCCTGGCTCTTTCTGCAGGGGGTTTCCCAGGAATCACCTGCTTGCTGGGAGATATTCAAGGGTCAGGGTGTGGCCACCTCCTGCAGAGAGTTTAAACACTAGTAGCCTGACTCAGTCTGCCTCTTATTATTGTCCTGGGCCTGTGTCACTACAAAGGTCAATGATAGAACAGACCCCTCCCCAAGGCTGAATTTGTTTATTCCAAATTTGCTGATTACTCTTCATTAATTTAATTATATTTCTCTCTTCGGGTTTTAATTGGATCTATAATTGCGTTTTCATTGCTCATCATCAGTAGAATTACATCCAGCACGGCAGTTGACTTAGACCCTTCTGTGATGTAGCTCTATGCCTAGCCATTCACACTATCCCCAAAGATGGGGATAGATAGATAGCAATATCCTAACTCCCACAGCTGGCCTTCTCACTGGCTTCTCCCACCAAGCATCCAAGGATCCATGGTTTGTGTCTGAGGCTCCCTCTTTGGATCCCTTGAACTTTCTTCCTGGCATAGTCCCATCCTCACACTCTGGGCTATCTACTCTGCCATTTCCATGAGCAGCACAGTGTACAGGCAAAGGAAGAGGTCTGGCATGACTTCCATTCTGCCATCCTCCCTGAGCCCCAGAGCTTTTGATCTGTGGAAAGCTGAGCCCCAGTAGCAGAGCATGAGAAGGGGAAGTAGCTTAGGTTGGGGAGGGGATCTGGAATGTGTCTTGGCTAATGGTGCTTATCTCTGTCAAATGGTTATTTTAAAACTAAAGGACAGACCAAGAAAAATAAATGTTAGGTAATAAGTAAGGAACATACTATTGAGATATAGATGGAAGTGGGAAACTAGGAATGAATATACAGATCAAATACACTAAGATACTGAAGGCAGAATGTGATGCTTAAGCAAGTCAAATGTTTTGTCGGAATATTGGGGTGGGAACTACAGCTCAATAATAAGGTGTTTGCTAGTGTGTATGCACACACACATGAGAGAGAGAGGGGGGTGCAATAGTGGACTTAATTTAAACCTCAATCTTTCAGTGCTGAGGGTATGAAACTGAGGATCTCAGGTATGCTTTGTGAGCATTCTTCCACTGAGTCAAGTTCCTAACCCCCCCACCTCCCCACCCCCCACTCTACCCCCCATCCCCGCTCCCTGTAGTAAACCCCAGTACTACAACAGCAAATTTAGTTCACTCTGAAGCTTCATGCCCTGTGCTCTGCTTTGAACATGAAATGTCCCCCATAGGCTCATGTGTTTGACTACTAGGCTCCTAGCCGGTTGTGCTGTTTTGGAAGGTTGTGTGATGGTTAGGAGGTGGACCCTCACTGGAGGAAGTGGGTCTCTGGGGATGTCAGCCTTGAGGTTTTATAGCCTGGCCCCATTTCCTGTCCTCTCTCTGCTTCTGGGCTGTAGATGCAATGTGACCAGTGGCCTCACACTGCAGTTGCCATGCCTTCGCCATTGTGATGGACCTTATCACTTCTTAAGCCGTATGCCAAGATAAGCCTTTGCTTCCCAAGTTGCTCTGGCAAGGCATTTGCCATAGCAACAAGAAAAGTAACCAACACATCCATCCTTATTACCATTGCCATTTTTACAAAACTATTTCCGCCCCATGAGGAGGCAAGGTAATGTGCGTGTGGACCCTTCCTATAAAATATTGTTTCTTACCACTCCATCTCTCAAATGCACCCCTGGGCATTCTGGCACTGTGGATCACTGCACTGAGCCCCGGAGAAGGCTACAGGGTTAGGTAGGGCTAATTGCAGACTGTTCTAATTCTCTCAAACTGAGCAAAGCAGCAGCAGATGAAGGTTAACTGTTTTTTTTTTTTTTTTTTTTTTTTTTTTCGGGGTACAAAGTTAACGATGCTTCCAAAACTCATCTATTAAAATGAGGACTTGACTGGGAGGAAACACACACTTACAAAGTCATAGTTGATAAACAGAAAATCCATTTATGTTATTATACACTTAGAAGATGAGCCCTGACCTGCTGGGTAGAGACGAGTTGAAAAGAAACCGGCTCCTAATGGAGGTCAGCACAGGCTCCAACACCATCCCAGCACTTACCGGGCCTCCTCACGGCTCCGGAACGTGTAATAAGGTGCACTTGCCTGATTTATTTAATAAAAGTAATTCCTGCTCATTATTCCCCTTATTATCATTGGTGGTGATAATGACAGGATGTTTGAACATGTTGCTTTTGCTCTGGGATTGGCCAGGGGGGTTAGTTTTTACCCTACTGTTGGTGACTCATCTAATGGTGGAAACCAGTGAACCAACTGATAGAAGTGTGGGGTGGACGGGAACAGTGCCTCCCGGACGTCAGGGCTACCGGCATTTCCCACTGACATCCATGTCATGCCTCAGCCCCATAGTCCTCTCTGTTCCCCTGAACTAGGGGGCCAGAAGACACAGGTGGATCATGCCTGCTCCCACACAGGTCACCACCTGAGCTACTGAACTTCTCCCTGGGTTACCAAATTCCCAGACAGCCTCTTTCTGTGCCACGGAGGCTCCATGGTGACTTTGTCACTAAATTTTCCCCAATCGACAGACCCAGCCACGACACAGAAGATAAATTTCTTATTTAGATTTAGAGCGTTGTCATAGAGAGAGGCAAAGGCAGTGAGACCCCTGGAAGTTAGAAGCTAATGCCCTTTCTGTAGAACAGATTTGAGCTTTCTGATTTTAATACTGTAACTAGGGCTAGGGAAGCAGCTTGGTGGTAGAGCCCCAAGATAGCATTGGACAAGGATCTGGGCTCCAGTCTCAGCACCAGCTGAATGAATGAATGGTCCTACAGTGGCCAAGAGTAGACAGCCAACCCTCTCAAATGACGTGACACACATCTCCTCACCTGATACTCATCTCCTGGCTTCTCTGATAGGACATCTGTCCAAATGTCCTTGCCTTGAACAAAAGGGGCCCAACATTCAGCTGGGTTGGAGAAAACTAGACTCTATCCTTGGCCTGGTTTTGCAACTCATGCTGGTATTGGGGGTGGGTCCTGTGGGTCCCACTTCCCTCAGCTGTAGGGATACTGATACCTCAGCTATACTGATACCAAGCACACAGTCTTGTGAAGACAGGCTAGTGCAGAACTTTGTGTTAAACTGCTAACATAGACCATGCATTCAGCTGCAGATGCCACACCAGACCGTACCTGCAGCCATTGTGCCTCTCATTACTGTTCCATTCAGGCAGGCACTGAGCCTCTCAATATCCCTCACTCTTACCCCTGAGAAATTCTGCTTTCCATATTCTACTAATATTAGAATATGAGTGTATTGGAGCCAGGTGTAGTGGCTCCAATTTTAAATTTGTTTTTAAAATTTGTTTCCTTTAACATACCAACCCCAGTTCCCCATCCCTCCCCTTCTCCCAGCCCCTACCTCCTTCCCTTCCTGCACCATCTACTCCTCAGAGGGGGTAAGGCTTTCCTTGGAGAGTCAACAAAGTCTAGCATACAGGACCCAGCCTCTCCCTGCTGTATCAAGGTTGAGCAAGGTATCCCACCATATGGAATGGGCTCCAAAAAGCCATTTCATGTGGTGATGCACATCAATAGTCCCAGAACTCAAGAGGCACGGGAAAGCTGATCTTAAAACCAGCTTGGTCAATGCAGCAAGTTCCAGGCCAGCCAGAGCTATACAGAGCAGTCCTGTCTTAAAAAAAAAAAAAAAAAAAAGTGTATTGGAATGTTCTTGTTTATTTCCTTCCAAGGAACTTAAAGATTGGTCTGACCTAAAATATAATTTTACTGGTGTCTAATAATGGCACAGAAAATAAGTATAATTATTCCCATTAGGTGGTGAAACAGAGGCCCAGAGAGGATGAAGGAATTGCTGAAAACCACACAATGAGCCAAAGCTCTTACGCAGGTTGTCCTGGATGGGTACCTCCAAGGATACTGCTCGTTACGGTCATGTTGTTGAACAATTCAGTTCTCTCTGCAGTATGGACCTTTTGGCTTGGCACAACATTGATGCTTTCTACAGTTTATAAAGCACTTATAACCCCCTCCCTAACCTCACACAGTGTCACCACCTGCATCACTGAGTAGTGCTGCCACCGTCATCGATTTGTCCTCTGGGAAACTGACATTTTGAAAAGCTCCATGACCTTCCCAAGGTCATAGTGTTTTACAGTTGGGATCTTGGTAGCTCCCATGTGTTAGAGACTTGGTTCCCCAGGGAGGCGCTGTCGGAAGATGGGGAAACCTGTAAGAGGTGAAGCCTGATAGATGGATTTTAGATCACTGGGGGTGTCATTGGAGGATTGAGAGACCTTTCAAGTACCTCCTGCCTTTCATTCCTTGACTCTGTACATGGTGAGCAAGTTTGTCCTGTCACACATACCCACTATAAGTGCTGCCTCACCACTCCCTAAACCTCTGAAACCATGACCCCAAATCTCTCTTTTCTATGAGTTGATTATCTCAGGTATTGCTCATAGTCATGGGAAGATGTCTGGCCTAGTTAGTTTTTGTTTGTTTGCTGTTGTTGTTTTTTTGAGACAAGCTTTCTCTGGGTAGCCCTGGCTGTTCTGGAACTAGTTCTGTAGACCAGGTTGGCCTTGAACTCATCTACCTGCCTTGGCCTCCCAAGTGCTGGGATTAAAAGTGTGTACCACCACTACCCGACTTAATTTTTATTGTCAATTTGGCACTACCTAAACTCACCTGGGAAAAGGGAACTTCAAGTGAAGAATTGCTTCAGTTAGATTGACGGTGTTATGGCTATGGTACATTACTTTTATTGATGATTGACATGGGAAGGCACCATACCTAGGCAGATGGGTCTGGGTTATATAAGAAAGCTAGTTGAGGGGCTGGAGAATTGGCTCAGGAGTTCAGACCACTTGTTGCTCTTGCAGAGAGCCTAGGTTCCATTCCTAGCATCCATGTAGGGGCTCACAACTATCCTTTTCTAATTAAAAAAATTAAAATACATTTTATTTGCAACTATTCTTAACTCTAGTTCTAGGAGCTTCAACAGCCTCCTCTAACCTCTACAGGCATAAAAACTAGAACATTGGTTAATGCATGATGCTATTATGTAGAGCCCAGGTCAGTATGGTGCCACATAAAACCATTGTTGCTGTTACTGTGTTGATACTGTAGCCCAGGCTGACCTGTATTGTGGGATATTTGTACACTGTGTGAAGATGTGTCACTGTGATTGGTTTAATAAAGAGCTGAATGGCCATTAGCTAGGCAGGTAGAGGTTATGTGGGACTTCTGGGGATAGAGAGGACTCCTGGAAAAACAAAGACAGAGTCGCCAGCCAGACATAGAGAGAAAACAGGAGGTGCAAAATGGAAGAGATGTAAAAGTCACATGGTAGAACACAGATTAATAAAAAAAATGGTTAATTTACGTTATAAGAGCTAGTGGGACAAGCCTAAGCTTAGGCTGAGCTCTCATAATTAATAATGTCTCCATGTTGTTATTTGTGGGCTGGCGACCAAATAGGAAGTCAGATTACAGACCTGAAATTTGTTATGTAGCCCAGGCTTGCCTCAAACTTAAAATGGTTCTTCTGCTATAGCCTCCAAAGCACTGGTATTATAGGCATGAGCCACAATGCCCAGCTTCCAAATCTGCTCTATCACTAGATTTCCTGAACATATGAAGATAGTATGAGTGTTTTGCTCCAAGTCTACTTTCTCCAGCCCCACTCTCCTCACTCATTGCCCCTGATGTTTCTGGTGCTCAGAGTCTTGCTCACAGTTGCTCCTTCCTCATAAAATAGAAACCTATAACCTCACATCTCTGGCCTTCAGAGTGTCCAGGCAATACAGGTAAAGTTGAAGACCAGGGATACATTGAAGCCTGAAAGGGAGGTGTTAACTTACCTGACTTTAAAACTCAACCACCCACGGAGGATAACCCAAGGTTTACGAGGCCTGAAGCCTATGCAGTTGGGAGACCATATACAGAAAAGAAAGAACACAATTAAGTGAGGGCTTTGGGGAGAGCCCAAGAAAGTGAGAGATCTTCAGTGTCACCCCTCACAGCAGGAAGGATGAAGCTGGGAATCCGTCTCTAGGCATATGTAGGATCCAAGCCTAGTCTGGCCACCCCTCAGTAAGTCCATCTGGGCTGGATGTGGAGTGTTCATTCCACAGACTCAGCCCCCTTGACCCTTGAGCCATTAGAGTTCTAGAGTCTTGTCTCCACGGTACACTTCAACTCCTCCCTGCTCGATTGTTTGTGGTTGAACTTGGACTTCTTTCAGTAAGGGAGTCTTGGGGATGGAACCCAAGACCCTGTCTATGCCAGGCAGGCACTCTTCCACTGAGGTACACCCCCAACCTAGGAACCCAGCTTTCTGTTTTGTGATAGAACCCCCACTGAGCCCAACCCGATGCTGAGTTAGTGAATGTTTAATGGATGAATAGATGTTTGAGCAAATGAATGAATAAAGCGTGCCTATTCAATTGCTGCTTGTGGAATTTATGGAGAAAATTTAATGGTCCTTGCAATGACCATTTATTGGGTACCTGTTATGATCCAGTCGGCCCTCGCGCATTACTGATGCTCACAACAGCCTTGCAGAGCGGGTGTCATTATCTCTAATTGATAGCTGAGGAAACTGAGGATCTTGGTGGTTAAGTCATTTGCCTGAGGTCAAGTAGTCAGTCAGTCAGGGGCAGGGCCAGATCCAGTCCTTTTCCCTTCAAACTCCATGTTAAAGGCAACAACCAGGACCCCACTCCACTGAGGGAAACACAGCCTGCACCTGCTCTCAACTTGAGTTGTGTGCCTCAACTGGGAGTAAGGAGGCACAGAGAATCCCTACCTGCCTCCATGGGTCTCCTCCTGCTTTCCTTGTTCCCAGGGAACTTTGAACATGCCCTATCCATGCAACTTGCCAGCCAGATGGATACAGACAATGAGCAAAGTCCGTTCACTGGGTCTGCAGTGGACAGTAGGATTAGCCAAAAGTCAGCTTGGCAACTAGAAGAAGCTAGCCAAGGGATAGGGAGAGTTGGTGGTAACACTTAGGAAGCCTGCCTGTGCCAGAGAGAGGGAGGAGGCCCTTCAGATGCCTTTGCTTTCTACCAGACACTGTTGCAGATAGGGAGAAGAATGATGCCCTTTGTGGTCTCTTTGGACCAACAAGACTCTGTGATCATAGAGGAATGTGAGGATGGATGCCAGCTTCCCACCGAGGGCGCGTAATGACAAAGTCTCTCTTGGGCAATTTTTAGTTGATGAAAATATGATGGTGCTTTAAAGAGGTTTCAAGAGCCTGGAGCAAGAGATGCTTTGATAACAGAGGGAGAAGCACTCAAAGGCTCACACCTCCCTATCTCCTTGAAGTCTTGGCCCCTTTGAGCCAAGACAAGGCTGTCAGAGCAGTTCCCATTTTACAGAGAGAAAAGGGGAGGCTGGGATCTTGGAGACTAAACTCTCAGGGTTTATTCTGTATTTGGCTTGATATGGGATCACCCTGAGTACAAGAAGTGTCTAGAAGGAAGTCACATGAATCTCACATGAAATCTCCCCCCTTGCATTTTAATTCAACTGAGAGAACTGTTTTTTGTTTTTTTTTGTTTTTTTTTTTTTTTTTTTTTTTTTTGAATGTTACTTGATTGCCTGAAATGGCAGCACTCAGCCCCAAGTCCCATTCTCAGGTCTTTGAATTCTGAGGTCCCAAAAACTGTTGAATCAATATGGTGACACCCACTTCTAAACTGGGAAGAGCATCGAGAACAAAAAGCCTTCTGTTTAGGGAAGGCTAGGTGCAAACTGTTTATACAGTAGAGGCTACATGAATTCCGGGGTCTAGAATCCTTTAAGCCAAGCTGTCCTTAGAAGCTAGAGCACTAGACATAAATGCACTTTGAGCTTCCTTTGACACAGGCGGGAGCAGGTGGCTGGGGAATACCTGCTCCTTTGCTCACATTTGGCAATGCACACTTATGAGGCAATTGCCACCACATAGAGAGGGTGCAGAAGGCTTTGTTGCTGACCAACTGATCCAATGGACCACACCATCCATAGCTTCACAGTCAGGCTTCAGTCTAGGCTTCTGAGAGTCAATTGTCTGACCCCAGGATACCTAAGGACTCTGGCTGATTCTGGCTCATCTCTTGCCCATCCTACTCTCAGCCACATCCTCTTTTGCCCTCGAGACTCCTTTTTTTCCTTCAAGAAAGGGTTTCTCTGTGTAGCTCTGGCTCTCCTGGAAATCACTCTGTAGATCAGGCTTGTCTCAAACTCGGAGATTCACCTGCTTCTGCCTCGCAAATGCTGGGATTAAAGGCGTGCCCCACCACCATCCAGCTGCCCTCTCTAAGACTTTTCTGCCCTCTGTGAAAGATCTCAAGCATCTCCAGGTTCTGTAGCTTTGGCCTGGACAGGTTTAGCTTCTTAAAGCTAGAAGGTCTTTGCAAATCCTTAGATTCAGTCCCTGGCCTCTGGGTGGCCACATCTGGGGCCTTCCAGGCCACTTGGCCGCCTTCTTGCTTCTATATCCACATCTGGAAGGCCATGTGAATCCTTTATGGTCAAATCAGCTGACCACCTCCCAGTCTCCCTACATCCATCCTCTGATAGCTTGGAGCCAACACAAGTAGTGACTCGGTGGCTCACATTCTCTAGCCTGGCTTAGAAGGCTCAAAAATCTCCGTCCTTTTGACCCAAGATGAGTCACTTCTCCCGGTCCCTTAGAGAATTACCTCCTCCGAGTCCAACAGTCTTGATCGCAATGTTCTCCTCTCCCAACGGTAGCTTGCAAGGTCTTACTAAATTCTCCAAGCATGGGGTTCATGTTTCCCAATAACATCTATTCATCTGAAGGAAGGACAGACTTTAGTCCCTGGCCCCTTTCTCATGATGCCTGCCACCAAGCCCAGCAAACAGTAACAACCCTAACAGCTGAGTTAGGAGGACAAACTCTGGCCCAGACACTGTCATAGGAATCTTAAATACATTAGTTTAGCTTGGTAAGAATGAGAGGGGGCAGGGGACGCCCCAGGACTGACTCTGGCTTCATGCAACACCACGCCAACTTTCCCTCTTAGGAGCGTTCCCAGAATAACTCCCCTGCCATTGTTTGATGCACCCAAGGGGCTGGCTTCATCAGCACCAAGGAGATGCCTGCACCACACTGTCCGAACGTTTAGCTTCTGAGACTATGATTTGAACAAAATATTTTTTTTCCTTTATATAGATCCAGCCTCAGGTATTTCCTGCAGGAACAGAACACAGATGGATGTTTGAACATGTTCAAAATGGGCAGTTGTAACCATTTATACACCCTAAGCGATAGATGTGTGGTCCTACACTCTTTGAGATTTGGTTTGGTGAGGTATTTTTAATTATTATTTATGTGTGTGTGTTTTGCCTACGTCTCTGCACCATATCCATGCCTGAGGCCTGAAGATGATGTCAGACACCCTGGAACTGGTATTAAAGATGGTTATGGGCTGCTATATAGGTGCTGGGAATTGAACCTGGGTCCTCTGGGATCAGCCAGTGATTTTAAGCACTGAGCCATCTTTCCAGGCCAGGTTGGTCCGATTTTGTAATCTGTTAGTTGACTGAATGCATGATCACCAGTGGGTCTGAGCATCTGTGTAGCTGCCTGCCAGGTCTTAGTCCTACTTTTCTATAGGTCCAGGCTGCTTTTCTTACCGAATAGTGGGAATTGCACATTTTCGCAAGTAAAGTTGTTTACAAGTACTGCTCCAGTTTCCTTAAAGAATCGTTTAAATGTAAATCTCTTTAATGTCTCCAGGATTAGCCTTTTGTGTGTGTGGTGCTGGGAACTGAACCCATGGCCTTGCACATGCAAGAGAAGCAATCTGCAAGCTATGCCTCCATCTCTGAGAACCATTTTGCAATTTTGAAGTTTTCTTTATATGTGTGTGTCTACGTGTGTCTGTGCATGTGTGTGTGTGTGCGTGCGTGTGTGTGTGTGTGTGTGTGTGTGTGTGTGTGTGTGTGTGTGTGTGTGTGTAAGAGCAAATGTGTGTATGCATGCTCATGTGTGTATATGTTCATGGAAGCCAGAGGTCAACCTCAGGCATCTCTCCTAAAACACCATCCACCTTGTCTTTTCAGAGTATCTCATACCTAGCCTGGAACTCACCTACTAAGGCTGGGATGGCTGGCTGGCCGTTGAGCCCCAGGAATCTCCTAGTCTCCTCATCCTCAGTGCTGGGATTGCAAGCCCACATTACCATACCCAGCTAGGAGTGTCGTTTCCGTGGATGGAACTCATTTTCCAGCCGAGCCATCCCCGAGCCTTTACAGTTCTTTTTAACACTTGAGCAAGCAAAAAAGTCCCTCCTCCTGTCAGTCACGCCATCTCTTCACTCTTGAAAGTTATAGATGCATGGAGACCTGTTTCAGGTCTCGGTCTTACTCTATTGTCCATGTATTCATGTCTGGGCTTCTCAGTGGGTATGATAATGGTCTTTCTGGCCTCTACTTCAACCCAGCAAGGACACTGTTCTGCTCTCGAACTTTACATGCTTATGATGGGTTTCGTTTCTTCTCAACCTACCCAAATTAGGGTCTCATACTTGTCTGTCTGTCTGTAGATCTGCCTGTTTCTCAAGACAGTCTCATATAGCCCATGCTGGCCTCAGATTATATGTCCAAGACTTTATAGACTTAAACTATCATTATTATTATCAGTTTAGGTGAATGAATGTTTGCCTGCATGTGTGTATGTGCATACCACAAGCATACCTGGTACCTATGGAGGTCAAGGGAGGGCATTGGATCTCTTAGAACTTGAGTTACAGATGGTTATAAACTACCATGCAGGGGCTTTAAATGAAACCCAGGTATTCTGCAAAAGCAACAAGTACTCTTAGGCACTGAGCCATCTCTCCAGCCCCAGGCCTTGAACTCTCCGTTCTCCTGCCTCTACCTCCCCAGTTCTGGGATGACAGGTGTGCATTACCTTGCCTGGCCACGTTCTATTGCTGGTCACCCTCAGTCTGCACACAGAAAGAGTTGGCCGGCCATGAACTTGATCTCATCAGGTGACATTCATTTAACCTGGCTTATTCTCCAGTGGCTGGGGTCCAGGAAGTCATGCCCATGTTCCTGCCACCCGGGACTGTAACCAATGACTCCCATTGCCTTTGAATGCTATCAATGTGTCCCAGCTATGTAAGGGTCTCCTTCTATAGTCTCATTACAACCCAAAGACACATTGCAACAGAAATAGGGAAACCACAGACTTCAGGGCAGCCCTGCCTTGTGGATGCCTTCCTATCTGACCCACCTCGAGCCAGAGAAAACACACTTTCAGAGATGTGCTTGGTTCTTTGTATACCCACTGGTAATGTCTGGGCTTAAGGGATTTGTAGATGCACATGGGAAAGAGACCTCTGAGTGATGCTAAGTTAAAAGTCAAATGGTTTTCGCAGAAACCGAGGTACCTTAAAGTTAATGCAGGGTTGAGATTCATAAAAAGAGGGCATGGGACAAGAGTCTTCACATAGGGATCCCCAGTTGCCTGGAGGGCCGTGGCACTCAGGGCAGGGTGGGAGCAGCCAGTGAAAACCACTCTAGGTCATGGAAGAGCCAACGAGTTTCTAGAAACAGTGGTGTCTGACCTTCGCTGTGTTGGTTTTTTTCCTTCCCTGTGCCACCAGCCAGTTATCCCAACCCTTGGGAAAGTCTGGTGAGCACAATGGCCTTGTGTTAGTGATGCTCTAGGGTGGGGGTGGGGGCAGCTCTGAACTCCAGAGGGATGGGGAGAAACAGCTGCTTCAGGGCACTGGTGGGGTGGGGAGTGGAGCAAGATGTGAGAATCAAGACCTCTGTAAGGGTAAAATGTAGGAGACAAATGTGGCCTTGGAGAATAGAGAGCCCCAGCAGATTCCGGGGAAGTACTGACAGGTCTCCACACACCGCTTTGGGCTTGGACCTGGGATGATGTTTGGCCTGGGTCATTTGACTATGAAGGCAAAGGTGACAAGAGAAGGCCAGAGAGTGGCACCAAGAGAAGTTGCCACCAATGAGGTAGCCACAAGCATTCATAACACCTCCTTGAGACCAGTCTGAGCGCCCCACCCCCAGCTCAGGTCACAGCTGCTTTTCGAGAGAAGCAGAGGCAGCTGAGTTGGCTGTGCTGAAAGCTACAGGATTGACGGATTGATGAATTGATGGAGGGCCCACAGTCCTTTGTGCCCCAGCTTCAGGCCCTTCTCTGAAGCAGAGAACAGCTGCCACCAAAGGCAAGCTAACACCTTTCCTTCTCCCTCTCTCTAGTCTTCCCATGGCCCACAGGTAGGGTCACTGTGGAGCAGCTGTCAAGCCAAATTGAGACTGCCCTGACAAATGGATGGAGAACAAGGAGCCAGCCTGTGTGTGTGACACCACACACTCAGCACCAAAAGGCTCATCTCTTCTGGTCACTACCTTCAGCAATTTTTGTTATTGTAGCAATGTATGCATCTTAACCATTTAAAAATGTGTTTGTTGTGTGTGTACACATAGGAGAGGGTGTGCTTATGCACATATGTGTGCATGCACGTGTTGACTGGAGTCTTCCATTGGGAGCCTACCTTGATTGTTCTCCAGCTTAGGTTTCAAGACAGGGTTTCATTGAACTCAGTGATTCAGTCAGACCAGCTGGCTGATAAAACCCCAGGGATCTTCCGGTCTCTGCCTCCTCAGTGCTTGGATTGCAAACCTACATCATGGTGTCCAGCTTTTAACATGGGTGCTGGGGATCTGAACTCAGGTACTCATGCTTGCACATTAAGTACTCTCCAGAGCCACTTTCGCAGCCCTGCTTCTTGGGTATTTGGTTTCTACCATTAGTTATATTCACAAGGCTGTACAACTATCTTCACTATCTCTTTCCAAAGTTTTTTGTCACTTCAAAGAGAAATTCTGTACTCACTAAGCACTGATTTCCTCCTTTCCCCCTTCTCCAGCCCCTGGTGACTTCTGATCTAATGTACTTTCTATCTCTACAACTATGAGATAGTTCAAAAAGAGTGTTCATTTGTTGTGGTTTGAAAGGAAATGCCCCCCACAGGCTCACAGGGAGTGGCACTATTAGGAAGTATGGCCTTGTTAGAGTAGGTGTGGCTTGATGGGAAGAAATATGTCACTGGGGGTGGGCTTTGAGGTCTCAGATGCTCAACCTGGCCAGCGTGTCTCAGTTTCTCTTCGTTTTGCCTGCTGTCACTTACTTAGCATAATACCATGTTTAAAACATGTGAGGATGTTGTTTCTTTTCTAGCCAAATAGAATTCCTTTGAATATATATGCTTCATTTTGATGGAGACTCTTTGGTTGGTTGGGTTTTTTTGTTTGTTTTTTGTTTTTTCCCCCAAGACAGTGTTCCTCTGTGTAGTTCTGGCTGTCCTGGAACCCACTCTATAAATGAGGCCTGGAACTCAGAGATCTGCCTCCCTGAGTGCTGGGATTAAAGTTGTGTCCAGCACAGCCTGGTTGATGGAGACTTTGTTTGTTTCCATCTTTCTGCTGTTATACACAATACTACAATAAGCATTAGTGTACAAGTATCTAAGTTCCTGCTTTCAATTAGAAGAATAACTAAAAGGTCCATAAAAATTGTTATTGTTTGAATGTGAAACACAGCTCCCCTCCAATCCAGTACATGATCCCAGACTGATAATACTATTTGGAGAGGTTCTGGAAATTTGAAAGGTGGTGGGCTGTCAAGGGTATAGCATCTCCAGCCACTTCCAGGATCACTCCCTCCCTGCCCTGGCCTGCCATGGTAGAACTGCCCTGCTTCTCTGTCTTCCCCACTGAACACTGTTTCTGTGAACCATAAGAAATCTTGCCTCCCTTAAGTTGTCTGTGCTAGCTATTTGGTCAAACAGCAGAAAAACAACACTGTAGTCCCTCTGTATCCAGCTTTTGTGGGAACCACTAAACTGTTCTCCATAGCGACAGTACCATCCTAGTCTAGAGCAGTGCCGAAATCTCCCAGGACTTCACCACCTCCAACATCAGCTGTTTTCAGTTTGGGGTTGTTGTTCTCAACGACAGCTGTTACAGGGGCAAAGCAGCTCAAGGACTATTTGGGCATCTTTACAAGTATTTACTGACCATCTATGTGTACTGTTTGAATCCTTGGTTAAGCGCTACACTTTATTTTATTTTTTACTGTTGTGTATATGGTATTGAGTGTGTGTAGGGCACACTTCTGGAAGTCGGAGGACAACTTTGTGGACTCACTGCGCTCCTTCCACCTTTATGTGGGCTCTGGGGATTGAACTCAGATAGTCAGGGTTGTGTGGAAAGTGCTTTCAGCCTCTGAGTCATCTTATTGGCCCATTGCTAAGTTATTTAAGGACTTGTTTGATTGTTTGCTGTTGAATTGTAGGAGTTCTTTATATAATCTAGATATTAAGTCTTTATCAGATGTATAATTTGCTAGTTTTCTTCAGCTATGTGTGTTTTTCAAATTTCTAAGAGAGATTTTTAATTATGTGTTTATGGATGTGACTGTGTGCAGGTGCCTGTGGAGGCCAGAAGAGGGTGTCAGAGCCCCCCTGAGCTGGACTTGCAGGTAGTTGTGAGCTGCCTGATGTGGATGCTGGGAACCAAACTTGGATCTTCTGCAAGGACACAAATGGGCCAGTGAAAAAGCTCTTTTTTTTTTGGTTTTTCGAGACAGGGTTTCTCTGTGGCTTTGGAGGCTATCCTAGAACTAACTCTTGTAGTCTAGGCTGGTCTTTCATCCTCTTGAAAATGTGTTTTGAGGCGGGGGGAGGGGGGGTTGGTGGCGCACGCCTTTAATCCCAGCACTCGGGAGGCAGAGGCAGGCGGATCTCTGTGAGTTCGAGGCCAGCCTGGTCTCCAGAGCGAGTGCCAGGATAGGCTCCAAAGCTACACAGAGAAACCCTGTCTCAAAAAAAACAAAAAAAAAAAAAAAAAAGAAAGAAAGAAAAAGAAAGGAAATGTGTTTTGATATACAAAAGCTTTTAATTTTTTAATGGTGATTTTTATTTAAATTAGGAACAAGCTTGTTTTTCATGTCAATCCCAGTTCCCTCTCCCTCCCCTCCTTCTCTGCCCCCCACAGGCCCCTATCCCATTCCTTTTCTGCTCCCCAGGGAGGTTGAGGCCTTCCATGGGGGATCTTCAAAGTCTGTCATATCATTTGGAGCAGGGCCTAGGCCCTCCCCTGTGTGTCTAGGCTGATAGAATATCCCTCTATGTGAAATGAGCTCCCAAAGTCCATTCCTTTACTAGGGATAAATACCGATCCACTACCAGAGGCCCCACAGATTGCCCAGGCCTTCTAACTGACACCCATGTTCAGGGGGTATTGATTAGTCCTATGCTGCTTTCCCAGCTATCATTCTGGGGTCCATGAGCTCCCCCTTGTTCAGGTCAGCTGTTTCTGTGGGTTTCTCCAGCTTGGTCTTGACACCTTTGCTCATCACTCCTCCCTCTCTGCAACTGGATTCCAGGAGTTTGGCTCAGTGTTTAGCTGTGGGTGTCTGCTTCAGCTTCCATCAGCTACTGGATGAAGACTCTAGGATGGCATATAAGGTAGTCATCAGTCTCATTATTGGAGAAGGGCGTTTAAGTAGCCTTTCCACTATTAAGCCTTTAAATTTTTATATAATCATTTATTTTTTAATTATGCTTTCAGGGCCAAAAATCACTGCTAAAACCAATGTCATAGAATGTCCTTTGATGTTTTCTCTAAAAAGATTTTGTATTCTTCACTTTTATGTTTTAGTTGCCTAGGTCCTTGTGAGTCTGTAGGAATGTTAGTGAGAGTTTTCCTATTTTAAAATTGTTACAATCCTAATAGTGCTCACCTGAAGCTCTGGTTTGATTTGGGCAACATCTTCATATTAACAATAATATCTCCCAGTGGTATGCCTTACATTTATTTATGACTTCTTTAAGATCTGTCAGGGGTGTTTCCTAGTTGTTCACATACAGATCATTTAGATTCTTATGTGAATTTATCCTTACATTTCAATCGCTGTGGATTGATGAATTATCTTTAAAGATTGTTAATTTTATGGAACAGAACTGTTTTGTGAGTTGATTTTGTATCTTACAACTTGGCTGAGTTTGTCTGTTGACTGTAACATTTTTCTTGTGGACCGTACACAAGTGATAATTTAATATTTTTCCTCTTCTGGGTAGAATTTCCAATATTGTTAAGTGGACATCTTTGTCATGTTCCCAGTTCAAACAATGGATTTCTTGTTTTAGCAGACATAGGATTTTCTTTCCACTCTCCCATCAGAAATGAAACTTCAAGTCCCTCTTGAAAGAAATTTGGGCTAAAAATTCACAATAACAAGTAAAGGAATAATGCTCCCTTGGGACAATCCTTAGGCTATTAGGACTTGTAGGAAACTTGAGAGTCATTTTATCTAAAGGCCCAGAAGGTAACACCACTTGGCTAAGCCCACAGTCACCTGGATAAGAAGCCAGGACTTAGCCAGACTTTCATCAAATGATATTTACATTAAGACGCAAGTGTGTGCACGTGTGCGCGCACACACACACACCACCCCACACCACCCCACACCCCACACACAATAAATGATTGTAAAACATAGGACCTCGCAGCTCTGTGGCTACGAGAAGGATGTAAGAGCAGGGATGAAGAATAGAACACTGGTGAAGGAAAGAAGAGTTTGACTGGCCCTCGGTACTTCCCAGTTTGGAGACTCCACACCCAGAAACAAATCCAGCCACACCACCTTTACCTGTAAGAGCTTAACGTCATTCATTTGTTCACTCAGAAGATATAGAGACCTACTATGTGCCTGGTGCTGGGAACCCAACACCAGGAGACTGACAAGATTCTTGATCTCAGGAGCCAGTAAGCTGAGGCAGCTTATTCCCGACCATTTTTGATGTTCTTATTTTCTTTTAATTCTCCATGGGATGAAGCTTGACATGAAACATGGGAACGGTCAGCTGAGGCCAGAGATCCTTACTAAGGGCAGACCATGGAAAGACAAGCAATGGGAGCTGACAAGGACTCTGGGGAATCCTTCAAGGATGAAAAGTATTTGCTGTCCCCATCTCCCCCAAGGTTAGTGGAGAATCAGTGTTGAGAGGCAGGGCTAGAGGTGGGTGGGAGGGATGCAGGGGTAGGGGAGTGGGGGATGGGGGGAGAGCCCTTTGGCTTTGCTCAAATTAAGAAGTGTTACAGATCTTTCTCTAGCCCTGGGCCCTCCACCAATTTCCATTCATAGCTGGAAAACTATCTTGTTTTTGAGAAAGGCATAGTATGGACTGAAGGGCAAGATACCAGGCTGGGTTGCAGAGTTCAGTCCTCTGTGAGATGAGCACAGAATCTCAGGCTGGCAACAGCCTTGGGTTACTTCTTTCTTATGGCTGGATTGTTCCACTCACCAGCCTCTGCTTCAGCCTTGGCGGAGCCTGTCCCCTGCTAACCGTCTCGCCAGCAAAAACGACACGGGGACACTCCTCAGGATCCTTCTGCAGTAAAGCTTTAATGCATCTTGAGAGGGAGAGCATAAGCTTACAGGGCGGAGACCCCAAACTCCCAAAAACCCCTCCTTATATAGGCTGGCAACCGTCGCCTCAGACTGTTACTCTCTGACTGGCTGAAGCTCGTCGGACCATATGACGTCAGCTGATCGGACCATATGATGTCACGGGAGGGGCGGAGACTAAGGGCTGGAAAGTTACAAAGTTACCTAGTGCGCATGCGCACAGCTTGTAACGGCTCCTTACATAGTAACAGCTCCTAACAGGAGCCTTCCCACCCTGGGGTTCAATAGAAGGCCAGAGGCAGAAGGCAGAAGACATGGGGTTTAGCTTTATCTCTTTAACTTATTTTATGTCCCTGGGATAGGGAGGTCCCTCTATAGATTGGAAGTGATGTTGGTTATGATGTTTAATTTTGGTTGTCCACTTGGCTGGATTGATGTTTCCCCGAGATGATTGGTCCATGGGTTGTGGGCTGAGTGGGGCCAGTCTCAACCTAAAGATGAGTGGCAAATTCCTGGATGGCACCAGCAGGAGGGGAAAGGGATGCCCACCTGCACCCCAAGCTTGACTCCCCTGGAGCAGGTGCCTTTGCACCTGCCTTCACTCATGGCCATTGCACTGCAGCTTCATCAGCCTTTGAGTATGGTCTTGTACCAGTGACTCTCCAGAGAGCTCCTAAGCCTACAGACAGTCATCATGGGACAACCCAGCCTCTGACTATGAAAGCCATCCTAGGAAACCCTCTTTACTATGACAGTTTGGTTCCCCTGGAGCATGGAAGTACTATACAATAAGCATCAAAACCCAAAATCTCAATGGCTTCAGATGAGGAAAAACTCTTCATTCATTTAAAGTCCACCTGGTGTGAAGAATGGTAGCTGATCCTCCACAAAGACAAAGGAAGGTACTCAGCTGTGAGCATATTAAATTAGGGAAGCTTTGTGCTCTCCAGGTGGAACCATCCAGAAGGACATGGAAGTAAGAATCTGGACTTGGGAGAAATATTGGGTTGGACACTCTGGTGGTTAATTTTCATTTGTTTTGTTTTGTTTTTTGAGACAGGGTTTCTCTCTGTAACAGTCCTGGCTGTCTTGGAACCTACTTTGTAAGCCAGGCTGGCCTCAAACTCACAGAGATCCACCTGCCTCTATTTCCCATGTGCTGGGATTAAAGTCACTACACCTGGCTCTGATGGGTAATTTGATAGTCACTTGACAGGATTTGGAGTCACTAAGAGACACCTCTGAATGTGTCTGTGATAGGGCTTCCAGGGAGGTTTAGCTGAGGAGGGAAGGGCAGCACCTGCCAAAGTCCTGGGCTAATAAAAAGGAGAAAGGGAGTTGATGAGCAGCACTGTCTCTGCTTCCTGACTCTGAATGCATCCGGACCATATGCTCCCCAATTCTGTCTCTGTGCCTTCACCACCATGACAGACTGAAGCCCTTCATACCATGAACAAGAATAAACCCCTCCACCGTCAAGCTGCTTTTGCTAGTTGATTTGTCACAGTAATGAGAAAAGTAGCCATCACAGAGTCAGACCCAGATGACACCGGGATCAAACACTGCTGCTTACATCTACTGGGTCATATCTGCAGAGGCAGCTGCATCTGCCCGGCCTCAGACCCCCTCACTAACGCACCAATCGTGATTACTCCAGGATAACCACAGGCGATCACATTTTTACCAGTGTCTGAACACTAGACAGTGACACCGCCCGCAGAAGAAACTAGAAGGGGCATTATTACAAAGGATGTCTTTACTTTTAAAAGGAGACTCTCTCTTGTGTCTTTTTCTACTCATGGCTCTGTGAGGAGGCGTGGCCTGAAGCTGTTGTAGCCATCTGGTGACGGTGAGACAACAAGCCCAAGAGTGAATGAAGCCCAAGCTGCTAAAGATGGCAGGAAGGCATGACGGAAACCATGTCTCCAGTGATGCACCAAGCAGCCAATTGATGTTTAGGCCATTTTCTGCTGCTATGAGTATTTTACGCCAGTCACCATTGTGTTAGTGATACTAACTTCAGTGCTGTGATACAACACTGGCTAAAAGCAACTTGGGGGTTATTTGGCTTATAGGTTATATTTATTATTACTATCATCATCATCATCATCATCATCATCATCATCATCATCATCATTGCAGTCTATTTTCAGGGGAAGCCACGGCAGGAACCTGGAGGCAGGAACTGAAGCAGAGACTATGGACGAACACTGCTTACTGACTAGCTCTTCAGGCTCACATCCAGCTACCTTTCTTAACCCTCTAAGACTGTGAAGGTCCACACTGGGGATCCTCCCACGTCAATCATTAATGAAGAAGACACCACCTGCTAAGACTTTCCCATGAGCCAGTCTTCAGGCGAGGTTCCCTATTCCCAGGTGACTCTCATGTGTGTCAAGAAGACAAAACCTGCCGGGCATTGGTGGCGCACGCCTTTAATCCCAGTACTCGGGAGGCAGAGGCAGGTGGATCTCTGTGAGTTTGAGGCCAGCCTGGTCTACAGAGTGAGTGCCAGGATAGGCTCCAAAGCTACACAGAGAAACCCTGTCTCGAAAAACCAAAAGAAGGCGAAGGAGAAGGAGGAGAAGGAGGAGGAGGAGGAGTATGAAGAGGAGGAGGAGGAGGAGAAAAAAGAAGAAGAAGAAGAAGAAGAAGAAGAAGAAGAAGAAGAAGAAGAAGAAGAAGAAGAAGAAGAAGAAGAAACCTAACCAGCAATGGTGACTAACAGCCATGCGGCAGAAGTGTGTAGAATGTGGCAGACAGAATGTGCCCACTGAGGAAATAAGCAGCAGGGAGCCTAACAGTGTGTGTGTGTGTGTGTGTGTGTGTGTGTGTGTGTGTGTGTGGCAGAGAAGAAATAGGAAAGAGCCAAGGAGGAAGGCTGGGGACCAGGAGAGAATTGAACTGACTGTGTCAGGCACGGAACAGAATGAAGCTAGTCAATAACAAAGACCTGGCGAGCAGAATGAAGCTGTGGTAAAACAGTGCTGAGTGAATTCTCCATCAACGGAGCGGTGCAGGGGCCAGCTGTGATTACAGCGTTCGCTTCCCAGCCCCTTGTGGCCACTTCATGGTCATAAGGATGGCCTGAGAGCCACATGCTCGGTACTTGTGGGGCTGTGGAGTGCACAGAAGGTGGCCCGTTGTTGGACCCAGTTCCAGACACCTGGTTCTGCCCATATCTTCTGTAGACAGGGCATGAAACAGCTCCCTTTATCACTTGGAGAAAGCCACTTTATTGTGCTCTTCTTGGTCCCAATACAGGGCGCAGCCCCAGCTTCCTTTACTCCCGTCATCCCTTCCTTGCTCCTGGCCGCTCTGTTGTGCTCTTTACCTGAGCATCCTCATCCTTGATCGCAAGGTTCCCTGGTTAGGAGGGCCCTTCTTCCTAATGTTGCCATCTCTTCCTGCCTTTGGAGATGGACACCTCTTCCACAGAGCCCTCCACAGCCTGCCAGGTAGAAACTGTTGCTAGCCCTTCACTTCCCGACTACTTGACTTGAACAGCTGTTTGTGTGAGCACTGAGGAGGAAGTGTTAGAGTGTGGTCCAGGAAGATAAATCCATAGACCCAGCAATAAGTCCGCTGTGTAAATGGAGTCCAGAGTTTGCAGTATCTGTGAGATAGACGGCAGAGGTAGGAAGAGGACAGAGGGGACCTCTCCTCCACCCCAGATCAGCTTCTCTTCCTTTTTCTGATGGTTCCAGAGGCAACAACCTTGACAAAGACAGCTGGGTGAGTCCCAGACACTGTGCCCAGCCTTCCCAGGTCAAGCTGTGTGTACTACCGCCTCCCAGCCTCCTAGTATGGGTGACCTCATAGATACCCCCCACTAGCCTCACTCTGTCACTGTCCCTCTTCCTGGCCTGTGTCCTGGGCTCCAGGCCCAATGTCTGGCCACTCCATCTTATCTCTTTTTCTCCTTCTCTATCTGCCATTGTTTCTTTCTCTGTCTGCCTGGTTTGCTCGGATGTTGTCCTTGTCCTTTCTGCTCTCTTCCACACTCCCAGTCTCCTTGACTAAAGTGAAGAGCCTGCCAAGAAAACAGAGGCTTTCCCACAGCCAGGGAGCGGTGGGACTCTCCCAAATGCATCCAGAGTGGACGAGGCTGGAGAATGCGCTTCTCTGTAGAGAGCCCACATATGGGCTGCAGACAGGCCTGAACTTGAAGGGAGCATCCATGAGGATCCAAGAAACTCGGGCTGTGGTCTTAAACTGGTGGCTCCAATGCTTTGATCATCCAATGCTATCAGTTAAAGAAAATGACTAAGCTGAGCGTGGTGTCTCACATCTGCAATCCAGGTACTCAGAGATGGAAGATTCATCACGAGTTCAAAGCCAGCCTGGACTAAACAAGGAGTTCTAGGCCAGTTGAGGCTATATGGTGAGGCCCTGTCTCAAAAGAGCAAACCAAAACCAAACAGAAAGACTGAACCATCTCAATATATGCATAACTAGCCACATATTTATAAAACCGTCATTGAGGCAGTGTGCTAGCTGCCACCCCATGTCCCAAGAAAAGATTCCCCATATCAACCTTGGGCCTCCAAACACCACATGCATGCGTACCTACACAAGTGCAAACATGGACATGATCACTCGCCCACACATGTGAACATACATATGTACACATATCACACACACACGAGAAAGATCTCTTTTAAAGAAGGGTATTTTGTGACATTTTTGTTTTGCAATGAGTTTCCATCGACAAGGTCTTCAGGATGGTCCAGGGGATTCCCGCATGCCCTGAACCCAGTTTTCCCTTTTAATTCCTTGTATAACTGTTACAATTAATGAACACTGTCAACATACTCATAACTAAAGCCCTCGCCTTATGGCTGGATTCTTTAAATAAATAACTGGACACGGTGGCTTGTCCTTGAAATCCCAGAATTGGGGGTTTAAGGCAGGACTACTGTGAGTTTGAGGCCATCCTGGGTCACAACGAAGCTTGTCTCAAAAATAAATCAATCAATAATCAATAGAAGTTCGCCTCTTCCCCTCCAGCCTCCATGCACGGTGATCACCCTTCATGGCACATTTGGAGACGGTGGCTTTGATGATCAAACCCTGTACCAAGCCTTAATGGTCTAAATCTACTTAGAGCCACACGGCACAAGGATGAGGCACCGAGAGGGGGCATGAGGTGAAAGGAGGGTGAACTTACACATATCTGTCCAAAGTATTTAATTCCTGAGCAGGTGCAGGGGGTGGAGTGGCTGGTGTCACCAGGGAAGGGCACAGAGAGCTGCTTGGAAGGGTTGCTGGGGAAGGCAGGGGTTGCTAAGAGGTAGCTGGTGTGGAGCCTGTCTGACTTGTCTGAGGTGGACCTAATTGAGGATGCCAGGAAAGAATGAAGGCGAGAGGTGGGTGTAGCAAGGCATGACTCTAACGGGCCGAGAAGCAGCGTGGAACAAGGCTCAGGGGCAGGGTGACGGGCCCTCAACATCTGCTCTGAGACCTGGGTACTTTCCTTGTGTCAGAGGCCCTTCTGTGTTCTCAAAGCCCAACATTCTGTCTGCCCTGCGGGACTCCGCGTGGGGTTTTCCTTGATGCCTGGGAGCCTGTGGATCTGGAGGACAGCCATCATGGTGGAGAAAGCTCACAAGAAGTCTTGTCTTGTGAGGCCAGGCCAGGCCATGCAATCAGGGCGTTTGGGAGAATCCAGACCTTAACCGCCCCTTACTGTTAGCTTCGGTTCACATCCCGATTCCTGGCAAAGATCAATCCTGGGAGTTCCTGCGGCCCCTGGGAGGGGATGCCTGTGGCTGGGTGAGTCCTCTGTAACTGGACTGGATCTCTAACATCGCCTTTCCGGCATCTCTGGAATCCTCACTCTGAGCACACACCTCACCCCCAACAGCCATGGTTTGCTCCCATCCAGTACTCTTGGACTTATTTCCACTCCTGTGCTCAAATCTTTCTATGCATAGCAACACCATCCTCCTACCTCTCCTGGTCAGAATCCTCATGTCACCCAACTTTGGAATCAAGTCTCACCTTCTACAATCTTCGTTGGCTTCCTCCCTACCTGCTGGGAGGGGATGATGATATTCCCACAGTTGACTCCAGCATCATTGTCAGTTTTGTACAGTTGTGTTTGCCCCAGGAGGGCCCCATGGATGCTGAGCTCTGCATTTTCCTTCTCCTTCATCCATGATTCATCTGCCACATCTGATCCCCACGAAACCTATTGTAATGGGGAAGGGTGGTGAGCAGTGCCCTGTCTGGGTTCGAAGAGTGGCTGTGCATGGCAGTGAGAACAGTTCTAAACAGACATCCTTCCTCTAATCTGATGAGACCATTGACACATGGGGAAGTGATGCTGGGTCGTGGAAGCCAGGAGACTAAGCAGGGACCACATGGAATAGTTTGTCAGTGTGTGGAACTTGATTTTAGATCAAGCGGGAAGGGAGGGGAGGGGACGGGAGGGGAGGGGACTGCTTTAACACCAGTCTGTGTGAAACAGGCAGAGGTCCCAGAGATAGAGTAAAGATCTCACAGGTGGCTTGACAGATGCGAGAGAGAGAGAGAGAGAGAGAGAGAGAGAGAGAGAGAGAGAGAGAGAGAGAGAGATTGCCAAGTCATCAGCCTCTTCCCTCTCCCCCTCACCCCATATGGCACCACCTGCTTTCTCCTGCACTCACAGAGGATAGGTAGTAGTGACAGAGTACAGAGGACTCTGTGGGCACCAGACCTTCCCTCTGTGGAGTCTTTGAAATCCATTAAAGACAGAGCTCAAGGCTACCACAGAACTTCATCTCTAATCCAGGTGGGAGTAAGCCACAGAAAGTCACCACACTTGCTACGGCATCTCTGACAGAACATTGAGCATCTGAAACTGTTTCCTCCATGGCAAAGTCTCCTTGCAGCAGTGGGTTGTGAGGTCTCTTGTCGCACTCAGGGTCAGTGCCCCTCACCTGTCTATCTCTTCTCCCTTGGAACAGTCTCTAGAAATGTTCCCTTGGCCCCTCACCACCCTGAGAAAGTTCTAGAACTTTAACAGAGCTCATTCCCATCAACAGCCTCTTTCACTGTACTCCATGGTACCCACCCACCCCCCATTTCCTCAGAATACCACTGGGATCCTTGGATGGAAGGCGCTTGGCAGCTTTGCGGTTTTCCCAGGCAGCCCCTCATCCCCTGACTCTGAACACTGGCAACCTTTGCCCTATTCGGTCATGACCTTTGGGTTTGAAAGCAGTCTCTCTCATTATCCAAAGGGGTGGTGCTTGGGCTTCTGGGAAGTGGCTGGGCCCCTCATTCCAGCTCCCATTCCTGTGTATGGCTTATTGCAGACTCTGGGCAAAAAGGGCAGACTAACCTGAGTTGGCGCTGTGGCTTCCCTGAGAAGATGCAATCACTTTGTTTCTAGTGTCTGCTCACCCACACTCCCTGACCTTCCCAGATATCACAAGGAAGAATTAGTCCTCAAAACACAAACTCAGAAAGTGCCCCAAACCACTTCTGTTTGTCTTTAACGGATGTGTGGTTTTGCTTTTAACTTATCTTGCCGCTGCTTTAATAAATATTAAAGTCCATCTATCCCAGGCAGTGACGGAGGGAAGACGGCGCTCCCTAACATCCACTGCAGAAAAGAAGGGAAACACATTTCATCCAGGTGGAGTGGCACACACCTCCAACCCCAGCATGAGGTTGAGGATGAAAGAGAGGAGGTAGGAGAGTCATGAGCCGAAGGGCAGCCTGAGCCTTACCTCCTGCTACACACACACCTGTTGGAAGGGACCTTCCAGGCCCCCTTGGCACCTCTGAAAATCCATGTAAGGTTGTGTCCCAAGTGCGTCTGTGCTGCACTGACACTTTGTGTCATTTCTGAATGTATCATTATTTTAATGACTTGTTTCCCTCATTAGAAGAAATGGGGGCCTTTACATTCCTGCTCATAAACTCTGCATTAATGGCTCACTAGTTAGTTGAACTAACTAACCTGTGATGAATGCCCCAGGGCTATTGGGTCAGATGATGTCTCCAGCCTGGGGATGGAGTCCTGACTCTCTAGCTGTGTGACGTACCTCTCCTATAGAAGTGGGACCAAGAGGTGGCCTGCCAAGAGAGCGTCTTTGTGCTTATCCAGAATGAGCCCCCAAATATCTCATGTGTAAAGTCAAAACGAGACATAGCAAACCTCAACTTCCGGGCAAAAATCTCCTGGATCCCAGAAAACAGGTTGGAATCCATTGCCTCTGCCTGCTGAAAAAAGCCAAGAGCAGCCACTGTTGCCCTAGGGTGAGTATCCTCAGCTGGAAAACGACCAATAATAACTTGTTATTAATGAAGTTAATAAGGTGTCTATTTGAAGCCCCCACCCTCTGAAAAATCTAGTTAGCACATAGATTAGCACCCAGTTCTGTAAATGGGGATGATAACAAATGACTTGATCACTACCCTGGAGACACTCACAGACCCACAGAGGAGGCAGAGGACATTACACAAGGACTGTCTGATGCAACTGAAGAGAGGACAGAATGTAGCAGAGGACAGAGAGTTCCCTGGGACAGAGGAGGGAAAGACAATAAATGGTCATGCACTGTTTCAGGACAGGCAGGGCAATTTCAGAGAGAAGCCTGAACAAGCAGGCAGAGCGTGAGTGTATAAGGAGGACCGACTCCTAGGCAGCCATGGGAAGGGCCAGGAAAGGGATGGAGCATTTGAACTGTGTGGCGTACTCAAGTTGTATGAGTAGCTGAGACAGGAAAGTGGGGAGCAATAAGCAGCGAGGCTGCAAGATCCATAAAGGCTGTGAGTTCTAGTGCGAGCAAAGCTTGGCTTCTCATCCGGGTTCCTGACCAGCTCCTCCAGCAAGTCAGTCCCTCAACCTCCCCAAGGATCATGTGGAGGGAGCTTGTCACCATGGGAAGCAGCATCCTGGGACAACAACCCAGGAAAATGACACAGAGCCCCCCCCCCGCCCCCCGCTTCCCTTGGAAACAGCAGGAACACCAAGCAAAGGAAAGGGGCTTGAGTTCAGGCTCCTGAGCCTAGAGAGTTTCAGCTGGGTGAAGGATGGCAATAGGAATGGAGAGTGGAGCCTTTACCTAGTAGAAATATACAGAACTTTTGGGCTAGAGTTAAAAGAAAAGGAACATACATAGTTAAGCACATGGCGGAAGTCCACAATCTATACTCTGGTTAATACTGAGTTTTCTTTCCAGTGGGAAGAAATCTCATTACTCTTCGCTGTCAAGGTGAGGAAGCTGAGGCTCTGGGTTTGCTTGACTGTGATCCCCTCAAACTCATGTGTTGGAGCCTTAGCCCCAACACATTTGGGGGTGAGGTCTTGCAGAGGGGATGTGAGTAGGATTGGGTGAGATCCTGAGGGTCGTCCCTTGGGCCTGAACTAGCTAGCTAGCTGGCTCTCAAAATAAACCTCCATCTTCTATAAGGCACCCAGTCTGTGGAGTTCAGTTATAGCGCCAGGATACAAACTATGAGCCAGGCTTGGAGGTTCCTGCTTGTAATCTCAGCACTTGGGAGACCAAGGCGAGAGGAGAGCCATGACTTTGAGACTATCTGGGGTTGTACAGAGTGAGGTCTTGTCAAAGGAGGGAGGTAGAGGGCTAGGACAACAACAAAAGAAACCAGACTAAACCCCCTCCAAAACCATGGTAACGGGAGAGAGCTTGAAACAAATAATGGAGTTAGGCATGCTGAGGCAGGAGGATTGCAAGTTTGGGGCCAATATGGGCTCCATGGCAAGACCCTGTCTCAAAGCAACAACAAAACAAGCAAGCGCCACATACTCCACAGGGAAGGGAAGCCAAGGATGCTAGTCCAACAGCTGTGCATAGACAACGTAGTTTTAAAGCCACACCGTGTGGTTTGAAATGGATGTAAAGTGTGTTCCACAGGTGGTGACACGGGCCCTTTTATAAAAGGCCAGTTGATGTTAGAAGCCAGAGAAGGATGGTGTCTAGGAGGATAAAGCCTTCCTAAGGGCTAGCCTGGGGTGCTCAAGTGGCCACAGTCACCGCCAAAGACTTCTCTGTGGCCTCATTCCTGGGTGCCACCCTTTTGATCCAGGTGGCCAGGCAAAGGGAGGCGTGAGGGAATGGGACACAGTAGGTGCTCACAGGAGGGGACTGGCAACGAGTCTGGAGGAGCAGCCAAGCACACATCTAGGGGACTAGAGGGAGAGGAGCTGCGGGGATAAGAAGACAGAGGCTCTGGTATGACTTAACTCTGTACACCGGAAGCACTGAGGTGACCCACGGTCTTGCTAGCAGGGTAAGGAGCCTTCTCCACAGAAGAGGAGGCAGCTAGGGCCTGCCAGGCCCAACCCACTCCCTTCTGGTTTGGGTGGAGGGTGTGTACCTTCTGCCCTGCCTGATGGCCCCAGACCTCGCTGGCATCGCACCCACATCCAAGCCTCATCCAGCCCCCCACGAATTGTCTAAGCCGGGAGCAGGCGGCTGCCCCTAGGCCCAGCACAGGCTGGCTGGAGCAAGGCTCTGGCCACCTCCAGCTCCCTACCCTCCAGCTGTCGCTCCCCCTCCATGCCCATGTGGCCCACACCATGTGGCACAGGGCTGCCCCCACCCCTAGCCAGCCTGGTTCAGCAGGCATGGCTGGCTCCAGTTTCCACAGAAACTCTTCCCTTCCTGGGGCTTGGTGCCTGCCCGCCAAGAGGGTGGGTGGGTGGTTTGTGTGGGCCGAAGGCTCAGCGTCCATGTTCCATTCAGAGTTCCAACTGCTGCTGGCTTCGGAAGCCCCTCTCCTCCCACGCCTTCTGGCAGGGCACCGTCCCGACAACCGCAGAGGCAAAGCCTGGCAACAGTCACAGCTACGTGTCCCTTTATCCTTGCAAACAATTTTCCAAACTTTATCTCATTTGGTTCTCTATGAAGGAGGCAGACTAATTACGATTAAGCTTTTGGGGTTCAAGGTATAGTTCAATGGTAGTGTGCTTGCCTATATGCACAAGGACCCTCCTTCATCATCAAGAAAGCCACAGGAGGAGCCAGGGAGGGATGTGGTGTCTTGTGGTTACTCAGCTATGGTGGACACCTCAGAAACTTCTCCCAGCCACACTGTTGCCACTAGCCACTACCACATAATTCATACCCTGCTCTGGAAACCCCAGCATATGTCCAAAGACATGTGCAAAAGCATCTTTAAGAGGCTGAAGATGTAGCTCAGTAGCAGGGGAGTCTCTGATCAGGTACAAAGCCCTGGGAACCTCCCTCAGCACCACAAAATTTAAGGAAATAACCAAAACTGCAATAACAGAAACTCTTAAACAAGCAAAACTCTTCATTATCGATAGGAAAACCTCACAAAGAACGATGTTTTACCTGTGATTTTCCACAAAGGCCACAAGAAGCTTCAAAACTAAGGTGAAGGACAGTCAAGCCCAGTACTGTAACCCCAGTACTGGGAGGCAGAGATGTGAGGACCAGGAGTTCGAAGTCATATACAGCTATATGTTGAGTTCCATGCTAGCCTCAGCTTTATAAGACCCTGCCACAAATTTTAGAAAAGATAAGAATAAACAAGATGAATGAGAGCTGGTAATAATGGCTCAGTGGGTAAAGGTGCTTAC
Organism: Cricetulus griseus; assembly: GCF_003668045.3. Taxonomy (NCBI): domain Eukaryota; kingdom Metazoa; phylum Chordata; class Mammalia; order Rodentia; family Cricetidae; genus Cricetulus; species Cricetulus griseus. The sequence goes on from NC_048601.1 coordinate 19,266,897, forward strand.
CCCTCCGAAAACGTAATGATAGAGCTTAGTCTCCAGAAATCACGTAAAGATGGAAGGCAAGAACCAACCCCACAGAGTCATCTGCTGACCTTCACATATACTGTGGTAAACACACACACACACATAGAAACACACACATATACACATACATAACACACATAGACATATACACATATACACACACATATACACAAACACATATACACACACATACACACACATACTAACATAATAATAACATTTTTAAAGAGGCCAAAGACCTTCAGAAGGAGAGGGAGGTGTGATAGGTGTGTGGGTGCTGTGGAAATCTCCAGTTTTTGCTTTATAGACCTCTTCATGGCCTTGTATAGACTTAGTGACCCTACTCTAGTCTGCTTGCAATGAGAAAATCCTGCCGGAGAGCCCATGGCCACGCACCCTGAGTGCACAGGGCCCAAATCATGGAAATGCTACTGCTTCCATGCATCTGTGTCCCTAAATTCCTCCAGATAGGACATGTCTAGGTGACCATCTGCAAATCTCCAGGGTGGCTGGTACCTGGGGCATCTCTCCCATGTCTGGAATCGGGTTGCTTCTCCTTCGGGAATTTTTCAAAGGCCTCTCCTTTGGGTTGGGTAAAGGAGGGCAGGCATGGTGCCAATGAGCAGGAAATGACCCCCCCCATGCCTGTCATTTTCTTCTTTTCTGCCCTCTCCTCTGTCCTTCCCTCTTTGCCCCCCCACTGCCCCCCCCTTGAGATTTTGAGTCACACGGATTCACTGCAACGAGTATGTGCCCTCGATTTCTTCTGTAAGCCTCGGGGCTTCTCCTCAAGGTCCCCACAAGGAAAATCCCATAAGAAAGGATTTCACGGAGCTCTGAGGGCTGGGGGAACCTTTTCTTTCCATCTGTCACTTTACTCTAAGCTTTGACCTTTCTGTTCCCACAGGAGGCAGGACCATGATGAGGCTCAAGTGGAACGGAGCTTCCAGCAAACCTTAGCAAGTAGCCTGGGATTCAGATGGCACGAAACTGACACATTCAGACAGACAAGTTTGCTTCAGGAGTTAACAGAAGGCTGGATGGTGATGAGGAAGTTTTTAAATGAAGCCGCCCCATGAGCTTGATGTGGCAGCCCACATCTGTAATACCAGAACCTGAGAGGCTGAGGCAGGAGAATTGCTGTGAGTTCTAGGCTGCCCTGGGATCAAAGTATGAGACACTGTTTTCAGCAAAAAGTCAGACATGGTGGTCCATGCCTTGGACCCCAGTTTTCTGGAGGTAGAGGCAAAGAATTGCCACAAGTTTAGGGCTAGCCTGGTCTACAAACTAAGTTCCAGGTTAGGAAACAGTAGGTTATGATTGGGACCGTAAGGTAACTTATCAGGTAAATGTGATTGGCTCCGAGTCTGACAACCTGAGTTCATCTCTCAGAACCTGCAAGAAAGAAGGAAAGAAAGTTGACCCCAGACACATGAGCACATGGACACACACACACATGAGCATGAATGTGTGCACATCTACTTAAAAAGTGAATTTTTCAAATTCAGAAATGAGTAAAGGAAAACACACAACATGCTCCATTGCTTTAGGAACTCCTGTCTGGAAACTTAGAGGCAGGAGGGCCAGGAATCCTCTGTGCAGACCCCCTTGCCACGTGGTTGGGAAACCAGGGAAGTCTCAGATAATGAAGATTTGAGTTCTGGCTCCTCTAGCAGCCAGCAAGCTGCAGTCACCTTGCACACAGGCTTGGGAAGCCACACTGGGCGAGCCCCACACTGTCTCCAGCTGTCTCCCCACTTGAAAATCTAGGGTGGTGACAGACCCAGACTTCACAGGACCATGTTGCAGACAGGGGGCATAGGAGGAAGGGAGGCTCCAGCCTGGGCTCTAGATTCACTCTGAAACATGAGTCGAGAAGCAGGAGACGGCCTCAGCGGCACCCGGCGCCCCCCAACCAGGACAAAGAGCAGATGGGAAAGCAACGCTGGGACTTTGATGCCTGTGCAGGGCCATCTTCAGACCAACTTTCCCAGGCCAGGCCAACAGGGAGGCTGAAAAGAGAGCGGAGTCTCCTAGACTCGGAGACAGAGTCCCCAGCAGGCCCAGCTCAGAAAGGGCACAGCCTTCAAGATTCACAAGGATTGCGATTGTTTGAAATCTTCCTACCATTTCATCTTCCCAAGACCTTGTTCATTTATCAGGGTTCTTAAAACCCTTTTGTTCACGAGCTTGTGTCGAACACAGAAAAGGGTCTATCTAATATCTGAGCCCAGCTGTTCGGTGACCGAAGGACTTGGGGGGGACGTCCTTTAAAAGGGGGAAGAGGGGAAGTACAACAGGGACACAGCCTGGGGATGTGGCAGGCGCGGCTGAAGGCCTCACAGGCCCCAGCTGCCCCGCAAGACTGTGCTGTTTGGGGAGTGTGAGAAAAAGAATCAGCTGGCTGACAGCGAGGCCTCTGCCAGGTCCTGCAAATGCACAGCCCAGGCGGAGCCTGAGAGCTGGCCTCCTCCTGACTGTGGGGTTCCTGGCAGCGGCACCCCAGGCACTGCCAAGCCCCTAAAAATGTCTGAAGTAGGTGTGACGCCTTGAGGAGCTCTTGTGAAGAGCTAGTGTGGGAGAGTAGGGGGGGCTAGAGGTGGGGGAGGGTCCCGGGTGGGGTCTAGTGGGAAACTTTGCCCATCCCAGGAGACCAGGAAGCCTTTTCTAAAGAGGGCTTTGATTTCTATGAAAACAACACAGTTTGCAGGGCCAGCAGGGCCAGACCAACATGCGGACCATGTGGTACAGGCACTGGCCGTGAGAGAGGACAGACTGGTACAGAGTCTAGCCCGTCCTCTCAGCTCTGGGTTTAGGCCTGTGGGAGTGCCCGGGCACGGGTACAGGAAAACACGTCTGTGTTTATGAAGTGTCCAAAGTAGAAAACGTTTTAAGTGTCATTCTGTGTCACAATCTCAAGCATCATGATGCCTGACTAGCAGCACTCCTATATTACAGAAATAATGGCCTTCTGAGTAAGAAATACTTGAGTGTAATACAAGGGCTGTGTGACATTCAGAAAATGTTTCAGCCTCTCTGTGCCAAGGACGTCTCATCAGTGTGAAGAGAAAAAAGGCAGGACCTTCATAGCAGTGCTGTGAAGGCCACATGAGCTGGGATTGATGAAGCATTTAGGAAAGGTTTGGAACTTAACCAGCCCAGAATATCAGAAGCTATAATTTTAAAAGGTGAGGTCTGTAATGAAATTTTGTAGCCATAGAGGAACCAAGTCAGGAAACTTGGATGGTCTCAGCTTGGCCATGATTGGGTCTTGTAATACCACCTCAGTGTCCTCTGTTGGAGGTAAATGATACTTGTCCCCAGTTTGAGACATGCACATTCTAGGCTTTGGAAGTACAAAGTCAACTAGAAGCCTGGCATGTAAGTGACTCATGCGCACATGTTTACCTGCAATCCCAGAGACCAAAGGCTAAGGCAAGAAGATGGCCTCGAGCTAGAGGCCAGTCTGGGCTACAGTGTGAAACCCTGTCTCAAAGTCAACAGCAGCAAAGGCATTTCTGAATGCGATCCCCAAACACTGCCAAATATCCCTGATCTGCAGCTCCCTGCATTCAACAGGCATTCCGATACCAACACTTGGACTTTGAATACCAGCTATTGGTCCTATGTGATAAGCTGTGTGTGCAGAGAGACAGACAGGAGAGGAGGGGAGAGAGGAAGCTGGGGAGAGCAGGGGACTGCTCCATCACAGCAAGTCAATGATAGTGAAAAATTATTACTGACTTTCTCATGGTAGCCATTGGCTCCCATGTGGAGCAGATGGAGACAAACGGCAAGGTTTGGATCCAGCCGGAGAGGAACCAGAATTCAAAGGAGAGGACTGTAGAGGCCAAGTGAGGGATCATGGGTGTGGCAACTCATGCCTGTAATCCCATCCCAGTACTTGGGAGGCTGAGGCAGGAGGACAGCTATAAGTTTGAGGCCAGCCTGGGCTACAAAGTCAGAACTATCTATAAACAAACAAACAAAAACAAAACCAAAAAAACTCCATGACAACCAAGACAGGAAACAAACAAACAAACAAAAAATGGGGCTGAAGAAATTGTTCAGTGGTTAGAGTGCTTGCTGTCTAGAGTCCCAGCCCCCACATAGCAAGATGGGACCTTGAAGATGCTAGTTCTCCATCTCCAAGGGATGCCATAGTCTCTTCTGGCCTCTTCCTGTACACCCGAACACATACATACATACATACATACATACATACATACATACATACATAAATACATACATACACACACACACTCACACACATACACACCCATACATACATTCACACACTTCACATACATACACACACATACACACACATTCATACATACATACACACACTCACACACATACACACACATACACACACATACACACACACATACACACACTCACACACATACACACCCATACATACACTCACACTCACACACACACATACACTCACACACACACATATACACACAAACACACTCACACTCACACACACTCATACATACACACACATACACTCACACTCATACATACACACACATACATACACTCACACACATATACATACACACAAATTAAATGAATCTTTTCTACATTTATTTTGTGTGTGTATGTGTGTGTTCTTGTGCCTATGCCATGACACACATGGAGATCAGAGGACAACTTTCACTATGTGTGTCTTGGAGCTCAAACTCAAGATATTAGGGTCAGTAGTGTTTTTATACACTGAACCATATTGTCAGTCCCGTAAAATAAATAAATATATAAATGTTAAAAAAAAAACGAAAACAGAAGGCCAGCTATGGCAGTGCATCCTTTAACCCCAGGACTCAGGAGGCAGGCAGATCTTCATGAGTTTCAGTCCAGCCTGGTCTGCATAACGAGTTCCAGGCCAGTCAGGGCTACACAGTGAGACACTGTCTTTAAAAAATTATGGGCCAAAGAAATAACTCTGCAAGTGGAAAGAACTTGCCTTGCAAGCCCATGACCTAAGTTAGATCCCCAGATACCATGCAAAGGTGGAAGGAGAGAACCCACCCCCAAAGTTGACCTGTGACAGCCATACAATGTGGCATAAACACACCCACATTCACACACACTAATGGTAAATACAAGAAACAAAAATAAAAAAGCAAGATGGCTCTGGTGCTGAGAGCACTGACTGGTTTTGCACAGGACCTGAGTTTGGTACCCAGTACCCATGTCTGGTTCACAGCTACATGTGACTCTGGTCTCCGTGGGCACCTGTACTCAGGCATTCTCTCTCTCTCTCTCTCTCTCTCTCTCTCTCTCTCTCTCTCTCTCTCTCTCTCTCTCTCTCTCTCTCTCCCTCAATAATAAATCTAAATTTTTAAATAAAAAATGGGTGTAGGCACTGAGTACCTAGGAGACCCGAGGATGCAGAGGACATGGAGAACAGTTCTCCAGGCATGGCATCTCCATCTTTAGCTCACGAAACTGGAGCTCAAATGCCATTTGACATTCACATGATGTGACTGTGAGATTTCCAGGGGCCAAGTGTGCCTTGACAGACTTTCTGGACAGATTATCACTTCCGAGGAATGAACTCATTCCAATGTGCCAGAAGTTCGCTTTTGATACAGAATCAGTTGGAGAGAAGCCCCACGCTAAGCAAAACATGTGTCTGAGCTGTGCTCTTTCTCCCGCCATTCAGATTTTATTTTTCATAGTAAAAGACCAACCAAGGTAAATACATTCAGAGCTTGGAAATTTCTCCCTTACTCTATTCTTGTGGCCTGTAAGTGGATTTATGAAGAGCATAACCAATCCATCATGTTTCTTTTAGCCAGGGCAGCGGATTTCTCTTGAAGTGGGAGTCTCTTTAGACCAGAGTAAGATAGCAGCCTTCCTGGGGGTCCTGCAGATCTGAGGTCACCAAAGCACCAGCTCTTGCCATTGGGATTGGAGGTGTGGACACAGTGGGCAGAACCAAATTGAACACTGGTGCATTGGAGCCTTCCAGCAATGCAATCTCAGCATCAGTGGGTGCACTGCTCTCTGCGTTGGAGAACAGCATAAAGAAGAGCTCCACGTTAGTGGCTCCATCGATAAATCACAGCTTCATTGAAATGGGTTGTCTCTCAGTGTCTCTCAAGATTTGGGGCTGGTTGTGATGACATTCAGCCATAGTCCCAGCTTTCATGAAGAGGTGGCCAGAGAATCACTTGAGCCTGGGAGAGCAAGACTAGCCAGGACGACATAGTTAAACTCTGTATCAGAAAAGGGCAGCTGGGAAGATGACACATGGTTCAATGGGCAAAGTGTCTACAGCACAAGCATGAAGGCCTGAGTTTGGATCACCAGCACCCAGGTGAAAGCCAGGCACAGTGGCATACATCTGTAACCCCAGAACTGGGGAGGAGATAGCTAGATGCCATAGGCTTTCTGGGCAGTTAGACCCTCCAAAATGCTGAGTTCCAGGTCCAGTAAGAGACGCTGTCTCAAAAAATAAGGTGAGGAGTGATAAAGTATGAGGCCTGGCCAGGTGCTGGTGGTACATGCCTTTAATCCCAGAACTCGGGAGGCAGAGGCAGGTGGATCTATGTGAGTTCGAGGCCAGCCTGGTCTCCAGAGTGAGTTCCAAGACAACCTCCAAAGCCACAGAGAAACACTGTCTTGAAAAACAAAAAGAAAAAGAAAAGAAAGAAAAAAATGATGCCTGACCTTGACCTCTGGCTACACAAAACACACACACACACACACACACACACACACACACACACACACACACACACACACTCACACACACTCACACATGCACGCACACACACTCACACACACACACACGCTCACACACTCACACTCACACACACTCACACACATGCACACACACTCACACACACTCACACACACATGCACACACACACATGCACTCACGCGCACACACACTCACACACACACTCACACACTCACACTCACACTCACACACACTCTCACACACTCACACGCACGCACACTCACACACACTCACACACACTCTCACACACACATGCACACACACACACACACACATGCACTCACGTACACACACACACACACACACACACACACACACACACACGAGAAGGGGAGGGCTGCATGTCTCTCATTTCTTCCCCAGCACATCTGGTTTCTCCAGCGTTGACTCTAAATGATTTTGTTGTCTCAAAAGCATCCATCCTGCTGACCACCAGGCACACAGACTAGAAACAGTCAGTAAGCCAGCTTTTATCAGCAGCCATCTCACCCAGACACCCCTGGGAGGAGTTATGGGAGATCCAAGAAGCTGTGACATTCTTTTTTTTATTTATTTAGAGAATACTTTATTAGTTTTTGACATTCTTTTTGAGACACAAATCAGAGGCACACTCCCAGACTCTGACACTTCAGGTTTCGGATGACGTCCATCCCAGCCCGCTCCTTGGCCCATTCGATGCTCTGTAATATTATGTCAGCATATGACGTCAATGAGATGAGGAAGGAAAGAGAGGAAAGACAAGGGGGTTGAAAGCTCAGCAGAACTCTTCAACTATCTAATATGTGGAGGAAATCTCCAAACACAGCTGGCTGCACCTTTCCTCAAGCCCGGAGCCTCCTCCAGCATGGCTGCCACAGCTGGGTCACCCTCCACATATATTTGCTGGACTCGAAACTAGTCACTGAAGCAAAGCAGGGGCTGATCAGGACATTTCAACATGCCTCCCCACACCCCCAGGAGAATTTACTCTACAAGCAACCACACCAAGTTCACCTTCTAAGGTAGTGTTGGTGTGAACGGCCCAGATCATGTACACTGGCACCCTGGCTGTGTGGCAGAGTAGTTAGTAGCTACACTGTGGTTCACCTCATTCTGTCATTACTAACTGTAGAATTCATATTATATATATTATTCACACACACACACATATATATATTCACACACACATACATCGTGTGTGTGTGTGTGTGTGTGTGTGTGTGTGTGTGTGTGTGTGCGCGTGTGTGTGTGTGGTTTCTCTGCTTGTTATTTGAGACAGGGTCTCAAGTAACTCTAAGTGGTCTTGAACTTGCTATGTAGCTGGGAATGACCTTGAACTCTTGCTTCTCCTGCCTCTACAACCCCTCCCCCCTCCAACTACTGGGATTACAGGTGTATGCTGCCATGTGCCATGCCTGGTTTATTCAGTGCTAAGAACCAAGTCCAGGGCTTTGTGCATATCAGGTAAGCACATTGCCAACTGAGTCACATCCCAGTCCTTTGAGTATGTATCTTATCCCTTCTTGGTCTCAGCAAAAGGAAGACAGACAGTAGCTAACTCTGTGGCACCGAAGTCTTAGCCTTGGAGACCCTTCTGCCTCTACCTCCCCAGTATGAGGTCACGGGAATGTGCCACCACACCCAGCTAGCCTCAGTTTCTTTTGTCATAAAATAGAAGTTGTGTTTTTGTTTTGTTTTAAGTCTTGCCTCAAAGCTGGGAGGGTGAAAGGGTTAATGCTAGCTGCTTGCTATAGTACGGAGAGGCAGAAGGGTCAATATATTCTGATCATTATTATCAACCTTGGGTCTCCAAGCCCTGACGCACATCTTGGCATTTACTCATGAGCGGTATGATAGTAATTCATTTGGTTGGGGCTCAGGAGGACAGTGGGGTCCTGATCTATATCCTGGAATGCTTCTGTGCATTGCTCAGCATCGCTGACAGGTGCTATTCTGCTTGGGGGGTCTCTGTTGTCCCCAGTTTGCAGGCCGTGTCCCCCTTACTATCACCATTCTCCCTCTGGGTGGACAGTGAACTCTTTGGCATTGTTGCTCCCAGCCATTGACTTCTCCTTGGCCTGTGATTGGCACCCCGAGATTCCAGCACAATCCAGGCATCCCAGCTATGTCAGCGTGACTCAGCCAGTGCATGTCTGACATTCACATGGCCCTGTAGAAGGCTGGCTCCAGAGGAAGGTTATTTGGAACAGGGCCGAATGTTTGATGGCTGCATGTCATCTTTCTGGGGTCAAGCTATTGAAGGTACATCTGATGCTTTGTAGAATCCATGAGATAAACAGAGTGTGAAAATCTGTTGGCCAGTGAGGTATTTATGGACATGGATAAAGTGGTCAATGAAAGAAGATGAGTCTCCCTTACTCCTGCAAAACCTTGCATTTCTCTTCCACCCAGAATCCAAAACAGAAATAGTCTCCCTAAAAGAAAACAGTCGTGGTAACAGCTCCAGCAAACCTTGGGGCTGCTGGGAAACCTACGAAGAACATGGGTTCACTCACTGGGCTCATAGTATCCTTAAATTCTCTACTCCACCTTCACCACACATCTCATGGGTACTTCTTTTTCAGACACACCTAAGTCTCCCCAGTGTGCTTTTAAAGCCCAACCCTCCCACATCCCTCTATTTCCATGTCCATCAAAGGGGCTGGTGCTGAGGAGGTCGTAAGTTCTTGGTTGCCTGAGCACGTTGTATGCTTTTCCACTTTTGTTCCTGGTCTTGCTCAGCTTCCCTCAAAGCATCTTCCATTTCTCCCTTCATCCAGACAAATGGTCTCACTGAGTCAAGTGCAGTGCCAGGACACTGCCATGCAGACAGACAGACAACCTGCCCCTTGGAGTTCAGGCTCAGGTGACACCTCCTCTTGCAGGCTTCTTTCTTAGTCACCCACTCACCCCGGCCCTTCAAACACCTTCTTCCTGTCTCCCCACAATATCTAGTGTGCTGGTCAGTTTTGTGTCAACTTGACACAAGCTAAAGTCATGAGAGGAGGGAACCTCAATCAAGAAAATATCCCCATAAAATCAGGTTAAAGGCAGGCCTATAGGGCATTTCTTAATTAGTGATTGATAGGAGAGGGTCCAGCCCATTGTGGGTGGTGCCATCCCTGGGCTGGTGGTCCTGGGTTCCGTAAGAAAGCAGGATGAGTAAGCATTGTGGTGTAAGCCAGTAAGCAGTGCTTTTCCATGACCTCTGCTTCCCGATTCCTGTCCTGTTTTAGTTCCTGTTCTGACTTCATTGATGGTGAACAGTGATATGAAAAGGTAAGCCAAATAAATCCTTTCCCTCCCAACTTACTTTTTGGTCATGGTGTTTCACTGCAGCAACAGAAACCCTACGTGAAATATCCAATCACCTTCTATTTCCCTCCACATGATACTAAGTTCACAATGATGTATTTGCTATCTTTACTTCCCTAAGGAGACAGAGAGTGAGAGTGATAGCCAATCACAGCCAACTCGACTGGATTTAAAATCACCCAGGAAACACACTTCTGTGAGGTGTTTCCATAAAGGTTTAACTGTGAAGGGAAGACCTGCCCTGAATGTGGTGGACCATATCATGGGCTGTGGTCCTAGACCAAAAGAAAGGATAAAGGAGAAACTGGGCTTAGTGCTAGCATTCCTGACTCCGCATCCTGATCCTCCAAGAAGTAAGCAAGCAACCGCACCCTGCTGCCACCATGTTCTCCCAGCCAGGATGGAAACTGTGAGCACAAATCAACCCTCTGATGCTTTAGCCAGGCTCTTTATCTAAGTGAAGAGAAAAGTAAAACATGACCTCAAGGTGTTCATTTTCTTTCTTGAACCAATTAGTAAGTTGAGTAAGCACCGTTGAGTTCTTTGTCTACCCACAGACACTGAGATGCACAAAGAAGCAAATGCCTCAAGGCTTGAAGGGACTTTATTCATAGAAACAAACAAACAAAAAATCAGTGTGGGAGGGCCCCCAAATGTCCCCCGAGTCCAAGAAGTTGCTATGACACTTTCTCGATGTTGAGAAACATCCCACATGGAATGAATGCAACACAGAAAGATGTCAAGAGCTGCTGCTCACTGTAAAATGTCAATTTGCAGGTTACATTTGGCAAGATCTCGTTTACACTTACACTCTAACACTCAAAAACCAAACACTATAAAAGTCTGTCTGATGTGATTGAGAAAGCAGTGGGTTATCTGAAAATGCTGGGCGAGCAAGATATCATCAAGAGTGAATCACACATACCTTAAGCATTTTATTTGAAGTTAATGTACATTTATTTACCAACTTCTTGATGTTAAGCCAAAACCTATTTTTAAGTCTGGGTCGGCTGATTAGAGCCCAAGATCATCTTTCATGTGTAAGTCACACTCAGGGGGCATTGTGAAAGAGTTCTAGTTTAATTTTCTTTAAAGCAGAATTACTTACACATAGAGATGGCATTTTTTTTTTTTTTTACTCTTATAATCCAGGCTGGCCTTGAATTCATTATGAAGCCAAAGAGGACCTTAAACTCTTGACCTTCCAGTGATGTATGCCATCATGACTGGATCTTATATTATTTATATTACAACATGTGAAAATTCTACATAATCTGCCTGTGTTTAATAACAGCTCTCCATACCTGTCTTAGTGACAGCTTTCCTCACTGGGACCAAAACACCCAACAGAAATAGCAGTTGGGCATGGTGGCACACACCTTTAACCCCAGCACTCAGGTTTCAGACTCTCACAGTTGGGAAGACAGGGTAAAGTGGTTCTGTCTGTGGCAGCAATGACACGTGGCAGGGGCTGTTCACACAGCTCAAAACAGGAAGTAGTACGTTCAGGGTGGAACCAGAGCTAAATAAAACCTTCAAAGGACCCAGAGAGCCACTTCTGTCAGCCCTGGCGACCCACCTCAATGATTCTGTAACCCTCCAGTGACACAAACTTGGGATCAAGTATTCAAAAGATGTGTAGAGGAGGAGCATTTGAGCCTGAAAGCATAAAAGCACTGATTTCTAATCCTAGACACGGGGCATAGCAACAGCACTCAGAGGGGCCAGGGGCGTTTCTTAATGGGACAACACATACTTAATAAGTGGAAGGCTTTGGGTTCAAATCCCTGGTCGATAAATATGGTGTGGGTGGTAGTGGTGTGTGTGTATAGTGTATGTGCGTGTGTGTGTGTGTGTGTGTGTGTGTGTGTGTGTGTGTGTGTGTGTGGTGTGTGTGTGTGTAGGTG
>NC_048601.1:19279250-19314250 GCF_003668045.3 Cricetulus griseus
TGTGTGTGTGTGTGTGTGTGTGTGTGTGTGTGTGCGCGCGCGCGCGCGCGTGTTTTGAGGTCAGAGCCTCAAGGGTCATTATCCAAAAGACCATCAGCAGGCAACCAAATCCCCAAATTTGTGAAACTGTTGGAAAATGCCATAGACAAACTACACTTGCATAGTGAGGTTCATAGGTAACTATGTAGTGCAATGCCCCATAGACTATAGGTGCTCAATAGATACTATATGATATCTTGGGTACTACTTTTTACTGTTATTGTTATTGTTATTTGGTAATAGGGGTGGATCTGGAGCCTTTCATATGGTAGGCAAATACTCAGCCACTGAACTACATCCGCAAGAACTCTTACTTTGAAGTGACTTATCCAAGAAGCTGATTCCTGGTCCCAAAAGATAATCCAAGCTTCAAATGTTCAATACAACTCTTCTACTACTCTTAGCTTTTTTTTTTTATTCTGCAGCAAATTTGAGATAAAGTATGCTAAGCTAGAGCTGGAAAGATGGCTTAGCAATTAACAGTACCTGGTACTCTTCCAGAGGTCCTGAGCTCAATTCCCAGCATCCATTAGTTCCCAGCACCCACATGGCAGTTCACAACTGCCTGCAACTCCAGCTCCAGGGGATCTGACATCTTCTTCTAGATCCTTGTGCACATGAACACATGTGACATGTACGACTTATATGCACACACTCATAAATAAAAAATAAATCCTAAAGAACATCAGTGTTACTAAAATTAGGGACCCTCTCTCTCTCTCTCTCTCTCTCTCTCTCTCTCTCTCTCTCTCTCTCTCTCCTCTCCTCTCCTCTCTCCAGTAAAACACATACAAAAGAAAAAATCCAGTAATCCTATCAAAGATAAAGACTGAACAAAGATAATGGTCTTTGGCTAAGCAGGTGAGTGAACCAGCTAAGTCCACCAAGCTAAGTGTGGGACCCAGCCTGCTCATCTACAAAAGCAGAGATTTGAATAAGATCATCTCAGTTTCTGTCCAATCCTGAGATTCTGTGAATGTGCCTCCTCTTCTACGTAAATCCACAGTAGCTCTCTTCACAGAAAAAGGTAATTGTATCTTAGGAAAATGTTCACAGTGCCAGTGTGACATGAAAATGGAAAATAAGAAAAGATATGAGAGTTGACCTCATGCACTTGAAACCTATCTGGTCATATAGTAGTTAGATTTATGTTGTAAGTCCCAGAGAACAGAATAAAACCAAGGAATAAAAATAACAGACAAGCTTTTGCACCACACACAAAAAAAGTTTTTCTGTCTAATTTGCAGCTTTTCCTTTCTGTGCATATATGTTTATAACTGCTAGGTATTCCAGGAGGATTTACCTTTCTATAATTATAAAATATTCTTTCTTATAGGAAAGTCCATTTCGTCTGGCATGACTATACCCTTCTCTGTTTGCATGGCGCATGTCTCTCCATCTTTCAACCTTTCCTTTTTTATAGAATTGAGACCACAGCTTCATAAATACATTTAAGGCCTGCTGAGCTACATTTGCAGTCTCCAACTTTTTATTTTAAACTTACTTTTCCTTGCATATAAAGCATGCCATATCTGGAGCATGTTTTCTTTACTTATCTGTTTTCTTTTGATTCAAGAATTTAGACCATTTACAGTTAGTGCAATTATTACTAAGGCAGGATTTATGCTTGCCTTTTGTCCTATCATTCTTACACATATTGAGATTTTCCCCCACTAGTGTTTTATTTTGTTTAACAGCTATTATATGGCATTTGAATTATTTTATTGTTTAATTTTGTAGACATATATTTTTAGTTGTTTTCTTACTGAATATTCTTGGTATTACAGTTAAGATCCTACTATAGTATAGCAAGAAGAGATTCCAACTTAACATCAGCATTCAAAAACTGAAAACTGAAACTACAAGAGCTCTCAATATTCTCCCACCTTCCCACCTTCCTGTGCTAAACATTTAACACAGCACCTCCTTGTGTGCCAATTATGTATACTATCATTGATCCACACTTCTAGCTTACAGTCATTATTTTATATAGGGAGATCTGCTAGCAATAAAAAAAAATCTGTCAGTTTTTGTTTAATCTAAAAATACCTTAATGTCTCCTTTACTTTTTATTTGTGTATGTGTTTGTGTGTGAGTTCACGCACATGTGGGCACAATTGTGTGTGCAAGTCTATGCCCATGTGTATGTGTGTGGAGACCAGAAGATGGTGTCAGGTGTCTTCCTTGACCTTTCCCCACCTTCTATGGTGAGGTAGGAGCTCTCACTTAGTACCCCTGCCCACCCACCCACCTCCTTACCTCCCCCTGCCACCAAGGTACTGTTGGGGCTGTGCATTTCCTTAATTGACTTTCTTCTACTGATTGTGTGAAGTCTATTCTTGATCATCTTCAAAATCCACATCTACTCTATCCCCAAAAGTCCGTCTGCTTTCTTCATGTTCAGGTAATGGTCAGACGGGCAATTCTTTCAACAGTCAGAGCCAATGCGTCTCCCAGCTTTTGCAGAGGGACTTGGTGTCTGTTGCAGCATGCCTTTAGCAATCGGGTATGCTGTTTAAGGTCCCGTGTCACTGTCGCTTTGTGTCCTCAGCTGAAAAGGTGAATGCCTTCTCAAGCTTTTCCACAGCATATATGGAATCGTGCCCGTGGACCTCCACATCCTTAGAAACACCTCAGGTTCCGTGGTTAAACGCACTGACTGTTCTCACAGAGGACCCAGACTCAGTTCCCATCACCTATCTGCTAGCTCAAGACCATCTTTAACTCAAGTTCCTAGGATTCCCTCTTCTAACCTCTCAGTGCACCAGGTATACACATGGTGCACATGCATACAAGCAAAAACCCTTGTACACATAAAGAAAATAATAAATCTTTAAAAAGAAAGAAATGCATCATGGCACCACAGAGCTCCATGTGGACAGCGTGCACACACACACACACACACACACACACACACACACACACACACACCAGTCAGATTTCCGGCACTGTGACAAGTATCTAAGCTATTTCAGTTTAAAGGAAGAAGGTGTATCTGAGTTCACCATTTCTGAGGGCTCACTCTGTGATCCCTTGTTCCCACTGCTTTTGGGTAGCATGTGTCTTAGTACTCAAGGTGGCCAGGAAGGAGGGGCTAGGCAACTGGCAGGAGGAGGGGCTAGGCAACTGGCATCCCAATATGTCCTTCAAGGGGTCTCTTTCAGTAACCTTTCCCTAAGTTTCACCCCATACTCCATTTGCAGCACTGGCTGGGACCAAGCCTTTATTTAATGCATCTGTAGGGGTGTAATCAGGCCTCAAACTACATGGGGCCATCGAGATAGCTGAGTTGGTAAAGGTTAAAAGCACCTGCTACCAAGCCTGATGACCTGAATTTGATCCCAAGACCCGAATGATGGAAGGTGAGAACCAACTCCCACAAGTTGGCTCTGATATACACACAAATACATTGACATGCACTCTCCCAACACGCACACACAGAAAATGTAAAATATTATGTAATAAATAAATGTGGGAAAAAAAAGTCTGCCTTGGTATCAGTCCTAACTGATGTCACCCGGGCCGTTGAAATGTTAGTCATCAGGCAATGACTATGTTGGACAAATGCACTGGTACAGGGCTGTTTGCAGAGAACAGGAGCTGAGTGAGACCAAATAATGAAAGCCTCTAGAATGGAGCTCTTCCGGGGAGCTGCCAGATAGAGTCAGTGGCTTTAAAAAAGTTTGGAGAGGGGATAGGACAAAGGCAAACCCACACAGAGAGGCGAAAGTCACGGGCAGCAGGGGAAACACCGTGAAAGCAGAAGTGAGCAATGAGAAGTGGCCAAGGTCAAGCGGGGAGGGTGAGTCATTGATGGAACAGATGCAGGAAGAAAGGAGAGAGATGAGAAAATTATGGCATCACTGTTTAAATAAAGAGCCTATGTGAGGCCTGAACTTCCGAGACTTCAGGAGGAGGTGGGCTGCCCTGCCTGCTCTGCCACTGCTGGGAGGAAAGACAGTAACAGCCAGGGTCAGACACCTGCTGGTGCTGGGTTTCCAAATGTGGAGTGCTTCCTTGGTTTGAATTGTTTGCACACAACCTATGGAATTCTTCTAAAACATATTGCTTCTTCGCCTTACCTACTGTAGAACAGGTCCCTCTCTAAAAACATCAAAGTCATAGAAACGCTAGTGAAATGTGATGGAATCATCAAATACCATGGTATCTGTGAAATTGTGAGTTTAATGTTACTCCCTCCCAATTCCATTAAAATAAACAGCATGTCATTAAAATACAAAATGTTTCTTCACAAACCACTCAGCTTTCTTCAGAGAACCCTGGAGTGGGTGTGTAAGGTTCTCTGTGCGTCTAGGATGGTGTAGGTGGGTTTTCCTATCCCTTCTACTGAAGATAGGGGGCAGACTCTAGAAGTGACTGGTTTGAAATTAAACCATGTGGACCATGGCCACTGAGTCACCATGGCCATGGTGATGGTGAACACATCCTATTTACCTTTATTTCTTAACACTCTTCCTGGAAGTGTTATCCCATTTTGCAAAGTGGGAAACTGAAGCCCTCCTCAAATCAATGCCTCATCAATCCATTACATCCAAATGAATTACCACAGGTCCTTTTCCTGGTTACTGCAGACAACTCTCCATGTTGGGGTGAGTTTTGCATCAGGAGCCCATTAAAGTTTCAGTATTATGCCTCATTTATTTATTTATTTATTTATTTATTTAGAGACAGGGTTTCTCTGTGTAGCCCTGGCTGTTCTGAAACTCCCTCCACAGACCAGGCAGGCCTCAAACTCAGAGATCTGCCTGCCTCTGCCTTACGAGTTCTGGGATTAAAAGCATGTACCAGCACTGGCCAGCAGAAGGGTGCCTTTTTTCTAAGATTTAAAGGAAATGTATCTATTTCCCCCCAACAGTATTATCTGGGCATTTCCTGCAACGCACCCTGTCTCACTTGCTTCCTATTCCTCCCAGGTCCACCCCTCCACCCTTGTTCCTCCCTGCAAAAAGACAAAAACAAAAACACCAAGTCCAATTTGTGTCGCCCATATAGTCACCCGAGCATGGTCAAACTTCCAGTGGCCAGCCCCTTAGAGAAAACTGAGTTCCTCTCTAGTCCCATCCCTGCCAGAAGCCATCAACTGGGAAGAGCATTTTTATCATGGCTTCTAAGGACTCTCTTCAGTGGCTTCTGGTGTGGACTGCTTCTTTGGCGGGGTGGGGGTAGGTCACAGAAGCCTTCAGTGTCTCTTACTCTCAGTTGTGTCTGCAGTTGTCGGCATCGCTACAAAAGAAGCTTCATTGCCCACAGCAGTCAGCGGCAGTACTGATCGCAGGCTTCCACGTGGATTCTGGAGGAGGCAGCACAGATCCCAGACTTTAATATGGTTCCCATGGCAACCTGGGTCATGGGCATCAACATGGCCTCCAGCAGCAACACCGACCATGGACATCGACAGGGATGCATCACAGACATCTGCATGGACCCTGAACACCAACATGGCCTCCGACCACAGTGCAGACCACGGAAGTCTTCCGAGGAGACTTAATCCAGAAAATGAACCGTTCTTTATCTCAGGTATCTTGTTGCTCAGCGTCGGGGTAATCCTGTTGTAGGGCACCCTGTTTAGGGGCAGGACCTGCTCAAGCTTCAGGCTGCTGTACACCACCCTATCCCCAGGCACCGGCTGCCCTGTCGATACCCTGGGTCGGACCACTCTGCTCTCAGCTGAGGCATTGCTGTGGTCCCTTCCCCCACAAGCAGGGTGAGCAGAGAGTGGCAGTGTCTCTACTGCAGGTTCAGTGGCCCTACTGGCCTAGCAGGCAGCGATGGAGGTGGGCGCAGTGGTGACCCAAGACTCCTGGCAGGCCAGGGGCTGGTCTTACTTACCAATGACACGGCCCTCTGTCAGCCACAGTGGCACACCCATGGCTGCAGCCCATGCTGTGTCTTTCTACCTCAGCTTCACAATTGCTGAACATGCCGCACCATCATGGTTTTTTCCCTGCGATTCCGTGACCCCACTTTTCAAAAGCATCTTCCTATCAGACCTGCCTTTTTCAGTTGTCCTGGAGCACTGCGGCCCTCTACAGGTTCATCCTTATCACCCGGCTTCCTGCTGAGCCTCCATCAGCAGTGACCTTAGTACTGTTCCCTGGGGCTGTTGAACACAGATGACGGAAGACGATGCATGGTGGAGTTTAATCCATTTATAATGAACAAGTCGGTGCAATCTGTGGGTTTCATTTATGAAACCAGCTTGGACAAAATGGCAGAACCATCTCTCTCTTCATAGCAGTGTTTTCATTCAGTGGTACTGGAGGCTGAGTTGCTCCAGGAACCCACAGCCAGGGAGGCGGTAATGGAAGCTCATGTTTTTCTACCATTGTCTTCATGGTCTGTGGGTTCCCAGCATTGTCCCGGATGCCCCCTTTTCACTAGCTACGCGTTAGAAAGGGCACACATGAATATTATACCAGTGAAGACACAATGGCGAGGAAGGCAGCCTTAGGGCAAGGAGCTGATGTCCACATAAGGAAAAGGAAAGGGGTCGAAGGAACTGCACCTTCAGGTACCTAGCCAGCTGAAAGTCTAAGCTAGGGGAATGTCTTGTTCTGCCATGTTCTTATGACAAAAGGCAGCACTTGTGGATAAAAACTGCCAGGAAGAGCCTGTGGGATGACACAGAGGGTGAAGATGCCCCTGCTGCCAAGCCTGAAGGCCTGTGTTCAATGCCCAGGACTCAGCTGGTGGAAGGAGAGAACTGAAGCACACAAGTTGTCCTTGGATCTCCACTCATATGCCAGGGCAAGTGCATGCAGACATACATGTTCACATGTGCACACACAAAATAGAGAGACAATAGATAGATAGATAGATAGATAGATAGATAGATAGATAGATAAAGGTGGACATGGTGGCATGTCTTTAATCCCAGCACTCAGAAGGAGGCAGAGGCAGGTAGATTTGTGGGAGGCAGAGGCAGGTGGATCTCTGTGAGTTCAAGGCCAGCTTGGTCTACAGAGTGAGTTCCAGGACAGCTAGGGCTACACAGAGAAACCCTGTCTCTAAATAAATAAATAAATACAACCTAAAAATAAATAAGTATAATTAAAACATTTCTTTTCAATTGTCAGGAAGTTGTAGGTTTCCATCTCTGGATAGCTGTGTGACCTTTAGTGAGTCATTCCCCTGGCTCATATCTGAACGTTACATGCACAGTTCTTAGGAGGTTGCTACGAAGCAAGGAGCTCAGGCTCATCATGCAGTAAGCAGACGCACACTCATATTCTAACTCCAGCTTTGCAGGAAGTGTCACTGAGAGGCTTGGGCCAGTAGGCCAATGCCACCACTAGACTCGTAGTGGAGCCTCTGCTGCTTCGGTCATTCACCCTTCTCACACTGCCTGGGGGAGGAGAGCATGGGGCCATGGCGCTGCCGGCACAATCCTGCCCAGGGCACCAAGAGCAGGGTGGTATACCGCAGTCTGGAGCTTGAACCGGTACTACTCCCAACAGGCTATCCAACCACACAACCAAGTTGGTACCAAGATGCACAGAGTGGTAGCTTGGGTGAGATCTGAGTGTCCCCAAGGCTCCATTATGATGAAAACCTTTGTCCCTACATGGGTGTTATTGGGAGAATTCAGACCAGAAGGAAGTTCTTAGGTTACAAGGGGCACATTCTCAAAAGAGATTGTGAGGTTCTTATTCATCTTTTCATATTCTCTCCCCTCCTCTGACACAGTAGGCTCCTGACACCACACTGCCACCAGCACAGGTAAAACTAATGGGACTACCTAATCTGGGACTCTGAAGGTCCAAAACCATGAGACAAACAACCCCTTTTCTTTACTTACAAACCAAGCTGCCTCTAGCATTTTGTTACAGTGATGGAGACCTAGTTAACTGCAGTGGTGGATGGGGAATTAGCACACCTTTCCTGAACCCTGGGCCAACACTCTTTCCATGATTCTGTGAACCCAAAGCAATTTTATGGAGATCTGTCTAGAAACTATACCAAATGCAATGATTTGTCTACTTACCACGTGCCTCTCATTTTTGGTAGCCACACTTGAAATGGGACTTGGCAACACATACTTTCCTAATTCTATGGATGGTTATCTTGCTGGGATAAACCAAACACTACAGTGCAGAGAACCCAAACAAATGGAGTCTCTGATATAGTCAAAGATTCAAAATGAATGAGAAAAGATGAGAGGCAGCAGAGTTTCCACTGCATGCTGCTAGGTACTAAGGCTTGCCAGACAGCAAGAAGGATCCCGTCTAAATATTGCAACTTGGGAGGATCTTTGCCACTCTTTTTCAGTCAAGGGACCTGATGCTATGTGAGTTCCACTGCAGTTCAAAAGAAGCCTCACTTAAAGAGGCCCGAAAGGGAAGTTAAGAACTTCCAGTCACTTAATCACCTGGAAGAGGGTCTTTAATTCAGAACCAACTCCAAACCAGGTGTATGTGCTCTGCAAGGTTCTGTCCGAATTAGCCGGGATTCCCTTAAACATCCTGGAGTAGCATTATATTCCACATTTCCTCCTACTACATATGCCTTTAAGCTTTGATTTTATTCTAGTGGCTGGGGACAGGAGGGCACCATTGTCCATCAGCTGACAAACAGGTGAAAATTATTTAAAATAGCCCAGATGTCAAATGAGGTCAAAGTCTTCTATTTAGCCATGGAGTAAGGACATGGATACCATTTAAAACCTTTATATGAAAGCTAGAATATACAAAAGATGCCGTGTGGATTGGAATCCTGTTTTGACAATGATGATAGGAAAGCCAAGGGCAGAGTCGCAGAACTGAATAAGAACTTAATGATCACTTATGGCCAGCTGGTTCCATGGATGAGAGAACTCAGTCTTTTTGGATCACAGACACCAACCCTGGCCACAGCAGTAGTCAAGGGTACGTACACCAGGAACAAGAATAGGAGACCTCTGGCTTCCAGGCTAATGCTGTTTCATTTACATGCTGCCAGTGACAAGGAGCACATTCTGGTGGAAGGAATGCAAGCTACTAAGACTATCTACAGGGCTGGGGAGACAGCTCAGTGGTTAAGAGCACTGGCTGCTCTTCCAAAGAACCTGGGTTCAATTCCATACACCCACAGAGCAGCTTACAACTGTTTGTAACTCCTGTTTCAAGGATCTGACACCTCATACAGACATACATGCAGGCAAAATATCAATGCTTATGAAATAAAAATAAATAAAACTTTTAAAAGACTGTCCACTATATATTTAATTGGCTGTGTCAGGATAAGCTACTTTACCCTCAAATCACATACCCCCAAAGAAGTGACACACTGATCCCTGCCCTGTCAGCTGCCATGAGAAGTAGATACTCTGAGATACACAGCCACTCACAGAAATGGGTGTTCATAGATTGAGGGGCCAAGGACACAGGTCTATCTTTAACTAGTTTCAAAGGACTCAGATAGACAACCAACTAGTTTGCAGTGTTTGAGGTTTCCCATTCTGGTCTCTGCTGTGCCCCTAATAGATTACAAATTAAGAACATAGTGAAGAACAGGTTTTCAGAATGGAAATTTTAAAACACTCTGCAACCCAGGCAATAGTTACTAGACTCAGTCTGAAGAGAAGACACTACGTCTCTCTGCTGTGAATTACTCAGGTCAGCACAGTATCTCATCCTAAGTCTTTTGACACACACTCTTATTATTATTTATTTGTATTTATTTAGGGTCTCATGTATCTCACTCTGACTTGGAACTCCCTATGTAACCAGGAATAACCATGAGCTCCTGGTCCTCCTTCCTATACTATACTTCCCAAGTGCTAGGATTACAGTCATGTACCCTTATGCCTAATTCTACTGGGCATTGGGGATTGGACCCAGGGTTCTTACATGTCAGCAAAACACTCTAGAGGAAACAGCTACTCCCTCACCCAGATTTTAATATTTTAGAAACCCACCCATTTATCTGGTATGTTAATTCTTTACCACACTTAATCACTAGAGAATGTGCTTCTTGGGACCAGGAGCTTATGAATCAATTCTTTTTTTTTCTTAATATCTCCTAACACATTTATTGAGTGTCTAGCAACTCTATGCTCATTCTATCAACTTTTGGAATGATGTAATCGTTAGCAAGTAAATGCAGTGTATGGAAAAGTCAGCACAGTCAACTCATCTATTAAGACCGCTCAGGGTCTACCTTACAAGTCCAAGTCATGCTCCCGACATGCCCTGCTGTATCTGCACATAGACCTGCGATGCTATCAGTCCAGTGGACCTGCACTCTGTCAGCACGAATAACCCTGGCAGATACTATATAGAGTTTCCACAGCAAACTCCTGAACACAGAGACAAATTTGATGACTGCCTAAAACCCCAGGAGGTCCAGCCCTAAGAAAGACCTCATCTAATCTCTAGTCCAGAACAATGCTTAAGTGAAATACACAGTCTGCAGTCTTTAGTGACTGGAGGGGATTCTCAAGGTAAGTATGGTTTTCATTTCAACTGTAGCAAATTTCATGAGTGTTCCCTTCCTGACTCACTTAGACCATTTGCTAGATGACATAAAATCTCTTGTAATTACACTACAAAGAGTAATTATGTGAACGTCTCTTTACCGAAGCAAGTAAATTGGAGCCTTATTCAATAGTGTGCTAAGGAAATTTTAAATTAAACACACTAGTTTATTCTCAAAAGAAAATAGAAGAATGTTTTTTGTTGTTGTTTGTTTTTTTTGTTTTTTGTTTTTTCTTCAGAAGGCAGGAGGGGATAGAAAAGCCAGTTCTTCATCCTTTTGTCATCAGACAGCAGGGATTATGTGCTGCACCCAAAACAACTAAAGGTCCTCAATTAAATGATGTCAGTGAGAACCCCACACACAGTGGCCTGCAGATTCGAGTCATGATGGAAGCCTCTGCCCTCAAAAAATATTGGTTTTAGTTTGTTTGGTTTTTGTTGTTTGTTTCTGAAAGCAATGAGGTTTCAGGGTCCTGAAACAATTGATGGCCATGGAATGCTAATTTAAGACATTTCATATGAAGCCTCCTGTAAATCAACCCAAACCCTTTGCTACACAGCATCCTTTTTGATACCAGGGTAGGGCTTGGGTCCTGATGTTGGCATTTCCCCATTGTACTGACAGGCTGCTCTCAAGTCAATGGAAACATATATGGGCATGATGAAGGAAAAAGGGTCTGAAACTAAGGCAAAGAAATTTTCTTATTCATTTTAAATTCTGTATGGGTTTTCTTTTCCTTTCTTTTTTACCTTTCATCTAGGCAGTGGCAGTGGGTGACTTAGTTTCAAAAAATGTCAAAACTGAATGTTTTTGGTGTTATGTGTCCCCAAACAAAAACCTAGTCATCTGACAATAATTTTGAGAAAAAGAAGAAAGTGAAGGCTCCTGAAGGGACTCAGTGCAATCCTGAGACTAACTACTGTCCCTCATCACTGTAACTAACATGACTACCACACACACTGGAGCTTGGAGGAACACCTCAACAAGTTACAAAGTGTTATTTGATTTGCAGCTGATAGGACTAAGATAAGGAGTGTGATTGGAGACAGCTGGGAGCAGAAACAACTTTGGATTTTTTTTTTTGCTTTAATTTCATCCTGCATATAAACTCCTCTGCTCCAGACTTGTTTGTACAGACACAGACATTCACTGTGTCAAGGTCATGTAAAAGCGGATGCCCTGGACTTAATGCTGAGCAAAGAGAACATACATTCCTCATAGGGGTCCAAGCTAGTGTGGGCTGGTTAGCACCCTGACACAAACTGAACTCCTCCAGGACAGTTCTAAAGCACAGTGTCTCCTTTAAAATGCACATTTTGTGTGAAACTTGGAAAACAACCAGTTTCACAATGCCAAACTCTTTCTTTTCTTTTTTTGCCAGCAAAACCATACCAAGAAAATAATTTTAGAAATAAATTTCATCCTGTCTCTAGAAAAAAAAAGGAGGAAAAATTAAGAGCCAAAGGAAAAAATCATTTAAAAAAGTGAATTAATTGTGGAACAGTTGGAGAGTGAATCTAGTATGCTGTGGGATTGTGCTAACCAATGCTGATGGTCCTTATGCTGATTGACTGACAAAATATGATAGAAAATATGAGTGTGTTTTATAAAGCTGCAACTTGGCTGATACATGGCTCAATAATGCAATGAAATCAAAAGAGTTCAACCACACTAAGAAAGGGGGGAAATGTTTGAATTTAAACAAAAGTAAAGTGTTTAGAAAACAAATAAAACTGAGTTTTGCTTTAAAAAAAACTGGTAGGGGTAGTGTTAAAAGTTTTACAGATAATGGTCACAATTTAAAGTGTCAAATGTAGGTGAGGTAAAATTTTAAAGGATATTTGTCTTTTAGATTCTCAAAACACTTCCTTTGGCTGTTTTCTTTTAAAAGTGTTTAATAATTTATTCTGTTTTCCTACCTTATACACACGAAGCAAATGTTCATCACACCAGTCACCTAAAAGCAGTCATTCTTCAGGAAAGGTCCCTAACCCTGAGCCTCCAGAGCAATTATTGGCATTTTTATTAATTATAATTCCACCCCTTCCCCCAGAAGAAACAAAACAAAGCTGCTTGGGTAAGACTAGCCATCATTAAACGAAAAAGAACTAAATAGTAAGTTAAAAATAGAGAGAATGTGCTCAAGCGAAGCAAGAAAGCATTTCTCATAACGTCTCTGTCATCTTCAAAATAGAAACTTTTCCAAACTTCGCCTCTGATTCAAACTGAAAACTCCCCTACTTGTGAAACAAATAATTCCACATCAAGTCCATTTCAAAGAGGCCCCTGGCTCCTCCCACAAGCCCCTTTACCTCAATAAGGTTGAAAAAAGGAAAGTCAGAGTCAGGTGGTATTTTTCTCCCCAACACCCCAACTGTCGCTCCTTGAATGTGAGCATCAATTCATCCTAATTGTCTTGGGCTCAAAAGATAATTACACATTTAGCTCTCGCGCCTCTAAACTGAAAGATTAAAAAGATTTTGCTCAAATTCAGGGGAAATGAAGGTGCGTGGGCTCACGCTGCCGCTTTCAACCCCTGCAGTCTCTCTAAAAGATTCTCCACGGTACGGATGCTCTGTGGATCTCCAGTAAGTGGGCGGGGAGTGGCCCTGCACTTTCGCTCATCTCTCTGTGCTGCTCACGGGAGTGTTTATGTGGGTACAGCACAGTCCGTGGGTGAACGTTCCCATACATCCCCCAGGAACTTCCGTGGGTCGTAGTAGGGATGTTTAAATGGAATGTGGAGCGGGACAGGGAGGAATCGGTCGCGCGTGGAAAAATCCCGCGTGCGAAAGTAAACACAGAACTCTGTTCCCAAGGAGCAGAAAGACACAAGTTCATCTTCCCGGGTGGAGAGAGGCTTAGAAAGCCCCGGGCTAGCCGTCGCCACCAGCAATCGCGATACAATGTCGGATGTCAGGGACCAGAAGAACTGGACCGCAAACCAAAGAAACCAACTTTTTTTCTGGAGCAAAGGGCGGGTCATGATTTCAAAGTAAAAATAAGTAAATAAATAAATAAGTGAAAATAAGTGTGGAAGGTGGTGGGGGAAGTCTTTGGGAGTGGAGGATGGTTGGGAGCAGTGAGCCGAGCTTTGCGGCGGGGGCTCAACTCTGACCGTGGTACCCGGCGGGTGATTAGGGACCTGGGACCCTGTCAGCCGCTGGGCAGCCACCAGGCTACCGGCCGCGCAGTCCCCCTCCCCCGCCGTTTCCTCTCGCTCTCCCAGCCCCTTCCCCCACATGTGGGTGACGTCAAAATTCCGCGAAAAAGCCGCGTGGTGGCTCCCCAAGCAGAGGCGTGGTTCCGTCGCCGCGTTGTCCCCTCCCGGGGGCGCCCAGGGGAGGGACCAGGACCCCGGACGCCACCGTCCCGAAGCCCCCACCCCACCCCACCCCAGCTCTTACTAGCAAATTCACTTTCAAAAAGCAAAAGCGTTTCCAGGGCTATTTTCGGCCGGGTGAGGCGTGTCCTGAAGCTGAATCAGACAGGAAGACGGGGAAGTTTGGGTCTTTTTTTTTTTTTTTTTTTTCTTCCAAAGGAGAGGTACGAGGTGGGTGAGCCAACTGCAGGCCCTGGCTTCTGAACCCACTCCCAGCTCATGTAACGCCCCAAAGACCCTACCCGGGTCCACGCTGAAACCCACCCGAGGGTCGCTGGAGTGCACACGGCTGGTGACTGTGCTCATCAGGTCTGCTGTCGGAGATAGGCCACTTGGTCTTGGTGTGGGACCCTCCAGTTCTGGGACCTTGCACCCTCTTTTCCAGGCTCTCCACATCCCAACTCTGCCCCACCACCACCTTCTCACATTTTAAACCATATAGATACCCACCCCCCAACACACACACACACACACACACACACACACACACACACACACACACACACTCCAGTTACCGAGCCTTTTCTCACAATCATTGAGTTTTGGAGTTTTGATTGGCTGACCACTCATTTGTCGGTGGAGTAACACAAACACAGCTCTACTCTTTGGGGGAGTCAGGGAGGAGGCGATGACCCCCCAGAACATTGAGGTGACAGGATTCGAACCAAGGACTCCCCGGCTTGTGGCCGACCGCAGGCTCACCTGGCTGGCTGGCATCCGCCAGGTGATCTTAAAAGAATGTGTGCCTAGGTGGCAGGTTCCTGCAGAAATATGCCTATAAACACCCAACACCCTACTCTGCTGCACCTTATAGCTACTGGCTTTGTACACTTTCCAACCGAAACTGCTAGATGCAAGAGGGAGGGGTGGGGGGGGGCAGGTCCTGAAGGGACTAAAAGTCCAGTAAAACTCGCGTTTGGTTCAGGTTTACTAGGGATCCTACCTAGTAAAGGATCTCTCCACCTTGAGGAGTTAAGAAGGGGCCGGAGAATTCTTATTCTTATTCCACCCCCTCCCCTCCCAGCAGAGCACACTGGCGCAGTCCAGTCCACATTCAAGGAAAAAAAAAAATAAGTACATTTGCCCCTACGGCGGCATGCCCTTTCCCGCGTGCTAGCTGGAGCGCATTTTATAAAACAAAAACCAAAAAACAAGAAATTAAGATTTTTTTCTTTAGCACGTGTTCAGAGTGGCGACCGAAAGAGAGTACGCACTTTCCATTCCCAGCCTCTCAGAGACACGCTGCCAACCTCTGCTCCGTCTCACGCCGCACCCCACGTGCTGGGGACGGATTCGGTGCGAGGTTCACCTTCGGGAACCCTTAGTAGTCGGAGGGGGAGGTAGATGCGGAGCTGAAGGAGAGCCTCTCAGGCGGGAAGCGCTCTAACTTTGCAGTCTCCAGACATTGGGGACTCCGTCCGGAGACCCTCTCTCTCCTCCCCTCCTCCGCCGCCCTCCCCCGCCGCAGGCCACTTCTCCCACCCCTAGGGTCCCCTCCCCGCTGGAATTTCACTGCAAAGCCAAGAGTGGGGGAGGTAAGAAGCGAGGGGCCCTCCGCAGACTCTGGAGACGGGAGGACCCGCCACCCAGACTTTGTCCTCCGGGTGGGCGAGCCCCGACGACGACCACCCGCCTCTTCTCCGCCCCCGAGAGCCCGATGCTGTCTTCACCGGAGGTGCAGAGCAGACCCTGCAGGGCTAGCTAGCCTTCGGGTGATTTGGAGAGAATGGAAGTCCTCAGTCGGGGTGGATGACACCTCCAAACACCTATGTCGCCCCGTATTTTGCTCCCCTGTCCAGGAGTTCTGTCAGATCCGTTCCTCCGAGGTGGCCCTGGGCAAGTTTTTAGTCATTGCTTTATGGGGTCTTATAACGTAAATTCACGTATCTGTCCAGGGTGACACCAAAAATCTTCCATTTGGGAATCCTGTGATTAAAACCAACAGGTGACGGACCTTGCACTAGCCAAGTGTCATCTTGGGCGCCGGACTGTTTCATTTTGAGTTTGCAACTTGGGCTTTTCAATGAGTTGTTTTTTTTTTTTTTTTCCCGAAAGCTAATGGCTTCCACTGCAATTAGACATTTTCCTCGCCCTCCCCTTCCCTCCCCTTGCTTTCCGTGCAGTAGATTGGATACTAATTCTCGCTACCATTGATAAGGTACGAGGCACCCGGGCCCCTCCGCAGCCCCAGCCCGCCGGGACCCCGCTCTCTCTCCGCCCTCCCCGGCTTCCTTTTGATGTAGCGGGGAAGGCGTCCTACTAAAAAAAAAAAAAAAAAAAAAAAAAAAAAAGTAATCTGCCCGGTAACAATCAGCGCGCAGTAGCAGGAGCCCCAGAGCTATTGGCTATGCAAATAGAGGGAGGGGAGACGGCGCCCCAAACTCTTACTCACCCTTTTAAAGTGATATCCCCTCCTCCCGCCCACCCCTTCCGCCCCACCCTCGTTTAAAGGGGCTGGCCAGCCCGGAGTTAATCGCTTGCACCTCGGCTTTATTGCCCCCCTCCCCTCCCGCGTTCTCCCTTTCACCTCCCCTCCCCGGCCTTTCTGGGAGCCCACGGGTGCAGCTCCCCCAGCGCGCCACCCCCCAGCCTCCGCCAGCTGTAGGCGCCCCAGCTCGGGCCTCCGTTCTCAGGGAAGGAGGAACTCAGTGGCCCTCGGTGTGCCCAGAGAGCCGCGACCCACGCCATGCTATCTGCACGTGCCAGCGTGGCCACCCTGCCGGGGCCCCTGGTTCCTTACCCCTTCCTCCCCAAGTGGAATACGTTGAAAAGCATGGTGGGAGGAGGAAGGAGGTGAGGAAGCGCCACCGTGTCCCTTCTACAAACAGCCTTGACCACAGCATGCACTAGAGCACATGTCAGGGCCGACCCAAAGTCCTGGCTGACGCGTGAGGTGCGAGCCCCCGCGGGGTCTGAGATTGAGGGGTGCAGGACCCAG
The DNA here is from genome assembly GCF_003668045.3 of Cricetulus griseus. Classification (NCBI taxonomy): domain Eukaryota; kingdom Metazoa; phylum Chordata; class Mammalia; order Rodentia; family Cricetidae; genus Cricetulus; species Cricetulus griseus. The sequence goes on from NC_048601.1 coordinate 19,296,086, forward strand.
GAACCTCCGGGGAAAGGAAGGGTGGCCTCTCTGGTGCTGGGAGAGCCAAACCTAAACCCTCCCTCCCCCCCTCCCTGGCCCCTCCCGAGCCATTTCCTAGAAAGCTGTATCAGTGTGGCCACGCTTCGGCGCAAGCACCTAGGGCGGCTTGTGAGCAGATGCAGGGGCGAGGAAGCGGGTTTTTTTTTTTTTTTTTTTTTTTCCTGCGTGGCCGAGGGCCGCAAAGGACCAGCTGCTAGCCCTGCCCCCGGCCTGCAGCGGCCCCAGCGGCAGGCTGCGCCGCCCAATGGCGCCCCCAAGAACACGAGGATTTCTGCACCAGGGTCATTTTCTACCAGGCCCCAGAAACAGCCCCCTCCTTCCAGCATCCACCCCTTCCTTCTCTTCCTCTCCACAGACGTGGTTCCGGGCTGGGAAACATCAGGAGCCTAAGCTTCAGGGGCGTTATAACCTTTATCCCTGGGTATGCAAGGTTACAATTTTCTCAAATAAGCCTTCCCCCAATCTTCAGTTAGAGGGTCTACTTCTAAGTTGTCTGGGCTCATCCACATGTTCAATCAATCAATCTACCTTCTACCACTGGATCGTGAATAGTGGGCAGTATTCCGATCACATTGCAAGCCTCCGAAGTCAGAGGGCACCCCCCCCCGTCCCCGCCCCATGGTATGGCTACAGAATGTAAGAAAGGATAGAGAATCAATAGGAATCCGTGGGTTTTGTGGGTTCCCCTATCCCGGGCCCCTAGCATGCGGGCCTGGATAGAGGGAGAGGGCCTTAGAGAACTGGGGGGGGGGGGAATCCTGTTTGAAGTTTGGTCAGGCCAGCTGCTGTGCTCCTTAATAACAAGAGGGAAAGGGGGGGAGGGAAGGGAAAGAGGGAGGGAGAGATTGAAAGGAGGGGAGGGACGTCAGGGGAGAGGAGGAAAGGGGAGGAGGAACCGGAGAGGGGGAGGAGATCTAACTGCCCTGCCAGCTTGCGTCACTGCCTCAGAGTGAGGAGAGCGAGCTGGGGAGAGCAAGGCAGTTCCGAGGGAAGGACCGGTCCGGCACTGCGGGTCGTCCTCCTCTCTCTCTCTCTCTCTCTCTCTCTCTCTCTCTCTCTCTCTCTCTCTCTCTCTCTCTCTCTCTCTCTCTTTCTCTCTCTCTCTGCCATTTTTCCCTGTCTCAAATTACCTATTTAGCCAAAGGAAGGAGGTAAGGGGAGTAACCCCCCCCCCAAAAAAAACCTCCAAAAACTAATAAAACTTTCACAGTCGGGACCGAGTGGTCGCCGACTAGCCATGGAGCTGCTGTGCTGCGAGGTGGACCCGGTCCGCAGGGCTGTGCCGGACCGCAACCTGCTGGAAGACCGCGTCCTGCAGAACCTGTTGACCATCGAGGAGCGCTACCTCCCGCAGTGCTCCTATTTCAAGTGCGTGCAGAAGGACATTCAGCCATACATGCGCAGGATGGTGGCCACCTGGATGCTAGAGGTGGGTGCTCTGGCGACACTCAAGAAGAGGCAGTCCTATCCGCTTTGCCCCCCCAACACATAGGGACCCTAAAACTGCGAAAGGACTACCCCTGCGCCGGCCTACCTGGGCACCCACACCCTTGAACCAGACACAATTCTGTCCCTTGCTAGATTAACTGGGAGAGGGAAAACTTGGGCGAGACAACGATGTCCGGGGGGTGTATGGGGGGGGGTGGCATCCCGCGCGCGTGTGTCTGCATGTGGCTTCCTCATCCTCCTATCCCCATCCTGACCTGTCTTGTGGAACCGCTGCCTTCAGTGTGGCTCCCGAGGGTGTGGGGACATGAAAATCCACACCAACAGTGAAAGACAGATCCCCCCCCCTCCCCTCCCCGCAAGGCTGGGGCAAAGCCGTCCTGGCCTCCGGTCCCCTGCGTGTGGTCGGGACTCCGCGTTGGCACTTTGGTGAGGTGGTAGGGGGGTAGAGAAACAGAGAATTCAGGAGAGCCCCGGAAGTCACACTGGAAAAACGTGCGTTTTAGGGAATCTGAAAGAACCGCTGCTTTAGCCTTGCTTGCAATCTTTGCGGAGAGAGCAGGGTGCCCACGTATGCACAGCTCTGGACCTGCCGTGGTTTCGCCATGTTGCTTTGCAAACTCCAGTTACAAGGACTGGGAGCATTCGCCGGCTCCCCCAAGCACCCCATGATCGTGGCCACCCTCTTTCTGATCGTGCCCTCTCTCCCAGCCCCCAGTTCACCAAGGTTACTTACAGTTTGACTGCTTCTTCAGCGCGCAGATTTGGGTGGGGTAGGAAACGAGGGAGGAGGTGTGTGTAGAGCGAGCTAGGGACACCCCCAAATGAGAGATCAGAGTCCCGCGTGCCTCCTTGAGAGGGGTTCCCTGATTCCGTCTCCCTCAGCTCCCAGCTGGGTACAGCCTTTTAGCTACTGCCCTTGTGGGCCGCAGCCGGACACTCCGCAAGTCTCCCCATCGGGATCCAGAGCCCCTGGGGAGGAGATACCGACCTTAATGACACCCGAAACCTCTATTCCGGAGAGCCTGGAGCCTCTCTGGGGTTTTCAGGTCCAACGGACGTTTCTAGGCTTTTTTCTCGATTTTTAATAATTTTTTTTGAAGCGGTCCCCCCTGCCCCGGCTCCAGCCGCGGCGGCTGCGGCGCGTTTCCTCCTCCTCCCTCCCCCCTCTCTTCTCCACCCACCCCTCCAACAGCGGCCCCTGGGCGACCGAGACCACCCTGAACATTTTTTTCAATTGTCGGGAATGATAGGATAGGGTCTGGGGATCCGAATGAGACCAAGAAGTAGACCCTTGGAGCTTCCAGAATATTTTTATTGATTTTTTGAAAAGATGACGAAATCCAAAAAAGAGAGTGAGTGAGTGAGAGTGAGGAGCCAGAGGGAGCGGCGGGCGGCTGCTGCTCTGGGCTTTGCCTTGGGGTTGGGGGCTGGGGGCTGGGGGCTTTAGCTCACCACCCCTTTTCAGCTCTGGGGAAATATCGGAGCCCCAAGGGCTCTTCCGATTTATCCCAGTGTTCTCACCTCTATTCTTATTGCCCTTTCTGTTCCCCTCCCCCTCTCCACAAAAAAAAAAATTAAAAAAAAAAAAAAAACTCTTTTGGTCTCCACCGGTTAGACTTTGTCGTTCTTTTCCCTGTTTCTGATGCTACTTTTTCACTGTCTTCTCGGACCCTCTCCCACTCTGGCTGTAGGTCTGCGAGGAACAGAAGTGTGAAGAGGAAGTCTTTCCTTTGGCCATGAATTATCTGGACCGTTTTTTGGCTGGAGTCCCGACTCCTAAGACCCACCTTCAGCTCCTGGGCGCAGTGTGCATGTTCCTAGCCTCTAAGCTCAAAGAGACCATCCCCCTGACGGCTGAGAAGCTGTGTATTTACACCGACAACTCCGTGAAGCCCCAGGAGCTGCTGGTAATGCTGTCCTCCCTGCTCCTGACTCTGCCCTCCCCCATCACCGAGTCTTCCATCCAGCAGCCCCAGGGCCATTTTAGGATTCAGAATTGCCCAGGACCACTGCAGCCTTCACACTAAGCAAGCAGGTGTCTCTTTTAGTCGGAGATAGCTGGTCTTCTCATGTCAGGGAGTGAACAAAGCTCTCAATCCCTCATGGAAGTTTCTGAGGGTGAAATCCAGTTGAAGAGAGAGTTCAAGTGAGTGTGTGTGGGGGGGGATATAGACTAGTTTTGTTAATGATTTTTAATTAAGGTCTACATTTCCACTGAACCCTGAGAACACAGTCTGATTTCTCACATGCTAGCTGGTTTGTGTCTCCTAAGAGCCTGGAGGTGTCACAGGTAATGTCTTACACATCAATAAAGTCTCATAATATCAACATATAGTAACTGATCACTAAGTATCGACATAGCAACTTTTACAGAAAGTCAACATTTGGCCTTCTCTATTGGTGGGATCTGAAATATGAGTTCTTAGCTCCAGAAGGGACTGTGACCTGGATACAGTTACCAGAAGGTCCTGTCTTGGCTCCAGTTTTCTACTAGAAAGGCTTTCCCATCATACTCCCCCTCCCCGCCCCTGTCCCCCGCCCCCCCCCCCCACAGTGTCCCTTCATATTGCAGCCACACACCAGAAACCTTCAGCTCTTTTGCAGCTTCTGGGGCCCACCTTCAGTAGTTTGCACACCTTTCTCTTGCACTGGTAGAAGTGGACCACCTCCTCTGCCTTCTCCCTCCCCCTTGCTGGCACAGCCTGGGCCTGCACAAAGTCTCCAAGGCTAAGACTGGCTTCTTGAACTGAGTGAGCCCTTTGTGAGGAGTCCTCCTTCCTGGGCCTGTGCTGCCACCTAGTGGCAGACATGTGCAAAGCTGGGGGAGGAATTGCCGAGAATGCTGAGAGGGGCATGAATGACTTCACCTTTGAACCACTGCCAGATTTCAGCGGCTTCTGGTTTGGTCTGAGAGGCCCCTAAAGGTGCTTTCTTCTGGAAGATCTGCTTCTCTTAATAATGATGCCAGAAGACGAGTTTGTGCTCACATTGCCCTAGAAGAAGGAAGGGCTTGGATTCAAGCCACCTCAGGTTTTTTTGTTTGTTTATTTTTGTTTTTTTGTAATCAAGCGGGGGTTTCATCCCAACTTTCTGCAAAAATCCAGGGCAGACTTGAAAGCTTGTGAATTAAGAAAAAAAATATTAGAGCTAGAGGCCTGCTTGTTTATCTCCCAAAACACATGAAAAAGAATCTTTCACGTGGCTGATGTGCTAGAGAATTTGTGGTATATTTTAGGCACCCTAAGTTTTCCAGGACCAGCGAAGCTAACTTAATTCTCTCTGAGTAAAGCATGCCAGCTTCCTGCCTCCTATCCAGAAGTTGTGGGGTCTGGAAGAGCCCCCACCCCCCATTTTATGGATGGAAAAAGCTCGCTCCAGGACACACATAACTATTTAGTGTTTTGTAGCTGTCCCTGAGCTTAGCAGATGGAATGGGGGGCGGGGGTTCAAGAGTCAAGCCATGGCCAGCCATGCAGTATCTGCCTCTTGTGTTTCTGAGGACTGGTTGGCGGGAGACAACATCCTTTTGAATGCACCCCGTGTTCAGGGGGGAAAAAGGCAGAACAAAAACAAAAGAAACAAGATCTTACATAATTCAAGCTGGCCTGGAACTTCCCTTCTGCCTTGGAGGGGTGGAATCCCAGGTATGCACTCCTCAGGTGCACATATTCCTACGGTTTTATTTTATTTAGTCCAGTTCATCTGAGCATAATTTCCCACATTCATTTCACAAAAGGACTGACACAGGTTGTTCACTGCTGTGAGAGGCCCATAAAAGAGAAGGTTGTGGCGTCCCAGTACTTGCTCTGAAAGGGTTGCAGGACCCTGTTTTAAAAACACCTCCACCTGGCCTCAAACTGCTCTATCTGCAGCATGAAGACAAAGGCCAGCGAAGATGTAGGTGAAAGGGCTAAGTGTCATTTCCCCGCGACTTCTGCATGGTGTGTCAAAGGGGAAAGTGTCAGCAACAGAGGCAAAAACGATACTTTCTCCCACAAGTAAAGGCCAGCTAATTGGTTGCCAATGAGTTGATCCAAGGAAGCTGATTTTGTTCCCAATCTCCAAGCATTTTTTTTTTTTCATGAGGAGAAAAGAGATCATTAGTCCTATGATAGAGACTTAGCCAATAAATTATTGCCACAGTACCACAATGACCTTCACTAGATAGATCTTGCTATAAAGGTCCAACTTTCTGGGTGGGCGGGCAACAGCATTTTGTGGACATTGGGGTCCTGTGGGTGGGGATAGAAGAAAACTGGAAGAAAGTCTGATCTTGGCAGTGGTTACCTGGCCTCTCATTATCCTCAGTGGGGCCTGACATTTTCGGCACAAGAAGAGCTGTCAGCCACTACAAAGCGTGAGGGGCACGGTGACAAATGAGCCTCCCCCCCCCACCCCCGGCCCATGATCATGATCTGACAGATGAGCTTTAATGAGCGCCCTTAAAGCTAGTCTGGAACCCAGCCCCCCGCCCGCAGCGCCCCAGCCCCCAGCCCCCCAGCCCTGGAGTCAGCCTATGGGTTTTGAGTGCTCTGCCCTCTTCCTCCCGCCCTTTGCAGGAGTGGGAGCTGGTGGTCCTGGGAAAACTGAAGTGGAACCTGGCGGCAGTCACCCCTCACGACTTCATTGAGCATATCCTGCGCAAGCTGCCCCAGCAGAAGGAGAAGCTATCCCTGATTCGCAAGCATGCGCAGACCTTCATCGCTCTGTGTGCTACAGGTGAGAGGGGCCTCACGGGCTGGCCGGAGGAAATGGAACCAACTCCTCTGCCACTGTGGGTGGGGGTCTAGGTGAGTGGGCTGAGTAAGCCAGTCTGGGGTTTCATTTCTGGCGTGTTCCGCTGCTCTTTATCAGAACTGGAGTATTTTTTTTCTCTGCTTCACTCATAAATACTTGATGGGGACAGGTGTGGTAAGGGAAAAGAAATTAGTGCCCGCTAAAATATTGTTTATGATGTCTAAAGTGCTCTTTGAAGATTATATCTACTGCTCCCTGGTTGTGTTCAAATCTTTAATCTTTTGAGGAAAAGCACGGCTTGGAGATAAGCCCAAGAGGGAATTTAAGGAAGGTGGGGGCAAATACAGGTAAAAGGAACAACGACAAGATAAATATGCAGCCTGCCCTGATAAGTGGGAAAGAATTCCTTTCACTGTAGTTCGTTTATTACCTTCTGGCTGCCTCCCCTGCTGATGAGGGAGTAACCCTTTGAGCAAAGACTTGTTTCCTAAGCTCTGGAAAATATTTTGATGGATAGCTAGCTGTTACTGGCCCACACCTGGGTAGAAGACCCTAGAACTGTGTTTCTCAGTCTGTGGGTCTTGACCCCACAGGGGGTCACATCAGATATCCTGCATATCAGATATTTATATTATAATTCATAACAGTAGCAAAATTACAGTTCGGGAGTAACAACGAAATAATTTTATGGTTGGGGGTCACCACAACATAAGGAACTGTATTAAAGGGCCTTAGAATTAGGAAGGTTGAGAACCCCTGTCCTAGAAGCTTGGGAGTCCAGGGGAGACGTGTCAGAAGTTCATCTCCTCAGGGTCAGAAGGTAAAGCAAGAATTAACTGTGAGTGGGGTCTAGCTCAAGCCAACAGAGGTTGTTGAATTGTGCAGGTATGAGGGGGAGTCGGGGAGGAATGTAACATTTGAATTACTTGTAACTTGTTAAGTATGTGTTTGCATAACTGTTTGTGTAATGAACAATAGGGTCTGTGCTTTGTTCGACGTTAAAAGGTCAGACGACTTTGCTACTTACCCCTGAGTGACCTTGCACAGGCCGTTTCACCTCTCTGAAGTTCAACTCCATCTGCAAAACAAGCCTTTGGATACATCTTTTCTCTAGCCTTTGCAGGCTGAATGGGAAAACTAAAACTCAGCAAAACATGCCCTGTGCTTTGCTATGAGGCAGGCGCATGCGCTGTACTAACTGTGAAAGGACTCTGATGGCGAGCCCTAGTCTGAGGTTTGAACTTCTCCACTTAATAAGGTGGACAAAACGACTTTTCCTGCTATAGTACACAGGCTCTGACGGGCTTGTTTGTGGAATTACACCTCCCAATTTTAGGTGTGTGTGTGTATGTGTGTGTGTTCCTGGTTTAGTCCAGCCCCTGGGGACCTACATCAGGCCTTATGGCTCATGTGTCCCAGCTCCTGTGTGGAATTACCTGCCGGGACTTACCAGCTGGTGGGGGTGAGGGGTGTACCCGCAGAGGCCCGGTCTTGTCTGTCCTTTGGACCAGCCCTCCTCTGCTCCCGGTTCTTCTCCTGCTGTCTGGCCTGGGCTCTAGAAGTCAGTCCCACACTGAGACCTGTTCTTTTGTCTCCCAGGAACTCTCTCTTTTGCCATGATTCAGTGAAGGGGAAAGGTGAAACAGTTTTATCTCTGACCCTAGGACAGCTGATCCCCCAGGCCTAAATAACCCCATCACCCAGCTGCCAATGGCCAGAGTCCTGCTTTGACCTTGTCTTTTGACTAACAGGTCTTTGGGGTTTGTTCACCACTTCTTTCTCCCTGATCTTGCACTGGGGTGAGGGGGCTTGGATGGATTCCCCCAATCTATCCAAGCGCCCTCACTGGCCCATTCTCTATTCATGGGAATCCCATCCCCCACTCCTGGCCATCCTGTCCAGATCTTTGGGGCAGCTGCCAATTTTGGGGCCAAAATGGGGAGCCTGGGATCCAGGGACTAAGGACAGAGGTCCACTGGGAGGTGGGGGCAGTCAGAAAGGCTGCCTTTTAGGGGCCTCAGCCTAGCTTTAGCCAAGGAGTGGGAAGCAAAAAGGAGAATGTACCTCCAGTCAGGCAGGAGCCATGTGCCAAGTACTAAGTCTGAGGCGTAGACCTGGTGAAAGTGGAAAAGAGAGCCACAAGCTTCCTGGGTGTGGAAAGGGTTAGCCTGATCATAGGGCCCTCATGTCTCCCCTGCAAGTGAATAAGCTTTGGAACCCTGCTGGTGAGGGGCGCGGGGGGGGGGGGGGGGAGGCAAGCAGGCAGGGTAGCCTAAATGCCAAGGCCTGCTGCTCTTGAATGAAAGTCTTCTTGGGGACATGAGCTGTGAGAGAGGGGGGGCAGGTCTAGTGGATCCAAGAATGACAAGACCTTCAAATAGCAGGCTCAGAGTGACTGGAGAACCAAAGACAGGAGGAGCCTGGCCCTTCAGCCACACCTGGTGCTCCTGCTGCCCCAGTACCTCACAGCTTCACTCTAACTGAATATTCCACTCAGGAGCTGAGGAAGGCTTGCAGCCAGGGCCTTGGGGGTTCGAAATGGCAAGGGAAGGGGGCGGTCCCTGAAGAGATGGTAGGTAGCCAGCCCCGGGCGATGTTGCTAGTTTATGGGAATAGGCAATTGTGAAAGAGCTGCTGGCAGTGGCTCTGAGGGGGTGTGCTGAGCGTATGTGTGTGTGAAAGGGGAAGAGAGTGTGGCGAGGCCAGGGGCCGAGGGAGGGAAAAGTGGCTGACCAGCAGTCTGCTTTTATGGGACTCTGGGTTAAGGTTGGTGGTAGGGCAGAGAAGTGCCTTCCTTCCCTGTTCAGCTTACAGTGGCTTCTGGGAGAGAGAGGTGGCCTGAGACTACCTGGTATGACTCTCTCAGTTGGTCTTGTGAGGTGAGAGGTCTTCATAACTCCAGCTCCTGCCCAGAACTTGGGGCTCCAGGGAAGGCAGAAGTGGGCTCAGTTCTGCACCTGAGTCTCCAGGTAGCAAAGGATAAGAAGGCCCCCTGAGATGACCAGGATCTCACTTGGGTACCAGTGACCTCATCATGCTTCACATGAGTTTAAACTTGGCACGGGTACCCCAGATGCCCCACAGGTGCTTTTTTGCCCTGGGCCCCACCTGTATCTGCTGTACCCAACTGCCTGTGTTACCCCACCTCCACCCCAAGGCGGAATCCTTGGCTTCACCCAGTCTTCTCTTTGAGGTGTTTATTGGTTTCCAGCCCCGAGTTGTAGCCAGACTGGTGGCCCTGAAAAGTCTGGGGACTTGACTCTTGTTCTAGAATGTAATCCAAGCCTCTCCGGTGGCCAGGAAGGAAGAATGAAACCCACATTTCCACCCAGAGGGCCTCTGAACTGCCCCCAGAGGGCAGTCATGGGGCTGAGAGGAGGAAGTAGCGCTGAACTGTAGTTCTGTCAGTGATACTGGTTATCTCACAACCCTTTTAGCCATGAGACGAACGGGTGCCTTTCTCCAGCCACAGTGGCCCTCTCTGCCCACCCAAGTTCACTCCTCAGAAGCAGTTTTTGCCCATGCAGGGCAATAAGGACAGGCTGGGCTGAGTCCTGTCTAGGGGTGGCATATGAGTGTGTGCCGAATGACATCATGGGTTTCGTCTGCTGGCCAATGAGCACCCTAGGTCTGGTCCTTCAAACTTACACCTCCCTCACTACAGGTTGAGAAAGAGGAAGAAGCAGAGAAAACAGACTTATTTTCCTGTATTTGCTCGTTCCATCAGCCTCAAAACAAGCCTCTCCCCCTAGTGGTGAGCACGAGTAAAGCAGCCCCTGGGAGGCTTTGTTAGCAAGTGCTACTCACGCTCCTACTTTTCCTCAGTGTTAAGCCCTTTGAGCAGGACCACACACAGCATCCCAGATTTAAACTCCATTAACGGAGAATAGTTTGGCCCGTGGAATCTCATCAAAAAGTTCAGATTCCAAATTGCTGCATATGGGGTGTTTCTCCTGATCCTTGTCCAGACTCGGGAGCCACTCCAGACACGCAGCTGCTTCTATGGCAACCATGGGATTTGGTACCACAGTCTCCAACTGATACTGCAGAGGTGGTGGACAAGTCTATGGCCCACATAGCTGGGCTTCTGGGCAAGAGCCCTTCTTTCATGTTTTATTTCATGGTGTAGGAGGTAACTCTGAGGACTGTTAAACCCAGACTGGATTGGGGTACAAAGGTGTCCCTAGTCAGAGGTCCAGCACCCCTCCTGAGTGAGTGACATGGAACAAATCAGCTGACACCCCAAGATTGCCATTCATCTGGAATGTGTCCTTTGCCTGCCCCCTCCCACCAGGAGGGAGGGAGGAGAGGTCTGGGACTCCTCACATGGGCATTACTGCTGAGCTTTAGGAGAATCGCATCAAATAAATGTGTGCTGCAGTCCCACCGGTGCAAGCAGTACAGGGGGAGCATTAGGAGCTATCAGTTGTTACCCTGAGCTAGCTTCTATGCCTGGTAGTGAGAGCAAGTAGAGGCTATTACAGTTAATCCTCACGATAGCACTGTGAAGAAGGCAAATGAATACTTAAACTTTTTTTTTTTTTCTTTTTCAAGACAGGGTTTCTCTGGGTAGCCCTGGCTGTCCTGGAACTTGTTCTTGTACATCAGGCTGGCCTTGAACTTTGAATTCCACCTGTTTTCCCAAAAGCTGGGATTAAAGGTGTGTGCCACCACTGCCCAGCAAATCAGCACCCCTCTTTGGTCAGAAATGCTTCTTCTGGAGATATATGAAGCCAAGCACAATGCACCATACTGGTGTACTGCTGCATAATAAATTAGCTACCCAGATGTAAGAAACTGCTACTTCTTAGGAGCACCTGTTTTTCCCATGGCGCAGTGGTAGTCATGCGTATTGGAGCATGGTATAAAGAGTCAGTCAGACTCTGCCCAAGGAGGACTCCTCAGAACTTTCTTAGGGAAAGGGAAAAGGTTGAGCCCCCCCCCCCATAAAGGTCTTGTACCTGCGCTCCAGGCCAAGCCACATATCCCTTCTGGCTCCCCACACTAACTAACCTTGAGTTGGTTTTGTTAGCAGTGTGACTGCAAAGTTCTACAGGGATGCTGTGCATGCCTCCTGATCTGGAGCCTGTGCACAAGAAAGGGCGCGTTGGGGACAATTCCCTGCCCTGTCACTGCCAGGTGCTCTCACCCAGGGCCTCTGTGGGCCCAGGGCCATGGGCTGGCTGCCTCTTCTGTGCTATGAATGTCACAGAGGGGAGCTAACAAGGTCATTGGACAGAGAAACAGTCTCCTGTGGCCCATATGGGAGAGACCTACAGCAGAGCAAGAGGCAAGGAGGTTGGCTTCGTCACACCAGTTAGGCGGACAGAGAAGAGAGGCAGGGGTTGGCGGCCAGCAGGAGTTGGGTGAAACCCCATAATATTTGGCCCTCAAGGTGAAGATGGTGAAGGGATAAAAGCCAAGGAGAGAGACAGACAGACAGACTGCCAGGCCTACCCCATGTTCCTGGGATTGAGCCCAGGTGGGAGGGGAGGCGTGCACGGTTCGCTGATCTGTGGAGTGTCTAAGAACAGTAGAGACTCAATGCTGAGGCACTGTGCTCTCTGTTGTAAAGGCTTCACATTGACACACTGCTGCAAGAGGGCGTGCACTGAGAGAAGGGAAGAGCCTCGGTTGCTCTGAGTGCGTGGGTTCAGCCCAGTGGTCTCATTACAGTCGGAAGTGTGATTCATCTGTCCCTTATGCTCTGCCTTCTGTCCCCACTGGATTTGTTGGTGTCGTGCTATAACTAGAGATCATACTCTGCAAAGTGGGCCCCATCTCACAACTGCCACTAGACTGAGTGATGACAGTCACCTCTTTAGTTTGTGAGCCCAAGGCAGGGGCAAGGTCAAGAACAACTTGACCATTCCCAGGTTCCCTTCCATGTAACACGAGTTCTAATAGTTCTTAATAATAAAAGCCCAGAGTCAGATGTAGGGGAAAATGCTGAGAGATCAGAGAGACGAAGGAGCAAAACCACAGTCACCTTACCTACTCAACTTCCCAGACGAAAAGAGAGCAAGTTTGTTTCCAAATCCCGCCTATATTCCTTTCTCTGCTCTGTCTCTTACTTTCTGTCTCCACCTCCCCAGTGCTGGAATTAAAGGCGTGTACCACAATTGCCTGGCCTCTGTGGTTAGCGAGTGGCAGGCTCTATCCTCTGATCTTCAGACACGCTTTATTTGTACAAACAAGATATCTCCAAGATGTCTGTGTTAGACAGACATCACAGTCAATGCATGCATGTTAGCAGTTGGCAGGTCCACCAGTTACTGGATCATAGTCCCGAAGCCCCTTAGAGAATCACTCAATAGGAAATAAGTTTAGGGTCCCAAGTTGCCCTTACTACCTAAGGTGAATCCTCTGTCTTTACTCTTAGACAAATAAGAGTATGATTGGAAAGCAATGTTTGTCTTTGGTATTTGACCTCTGTCCTAAATGCTCTGAAGATCCTTTAACATAGGGTTAGGAGTTGAGAATTAAGTGAATTTGAGTTAATTCACCTCATCTCCTACATTTCTGCTTCTGTATTTAGCTTACATGCACATACATGTGAACACGCACTCTCCCTCTCTCTCTCTCTCTCTCTCTCTCTCTCTCTCTCTCTCTCACACACACACACACACACACACACACACACACACACACACACACACGTTAGGATATTCTGCCTGCATGTATGTAGGTGTACCATGCACATGCCTGGTGCCTGTGGAGGTCAGAAGAGGACATGGAGCTGCAGATGGTTCATGTGATGCTGAAGTCAAACCTGCGTCCTCTGCGGGCTCAATAAGCTGAGTCAACTCTCCATTCCCTCCGTAGCATTTCTTTATACTTAGCCAGAGACTAGGGCAAGATCCTATTGGGAACCATTCTTCATAAAAGTTCTCATGATTCCCCCCTCACCCAATCTCCTTGTACTTTGTCCTCCCTCCTTCAAATATCGAGAGGCCGTAGTTATCCCACCAGTAGGGTAGACAGAATACTGACATGAACAATCGCAAGCCTCCTTGACTCTATTCCACCATCACCCATGGCAAAGAACACAGTACCTGGCATGTATTGACTTCTTGAATAATTGTAGGGCCTAGACTACTCAGGACTTGGAGCCTTTGGTGACTTGCTGTGTGCACTCAGATAACTGCCCTTCCTCTCTTGCCTCGGTGTCTCTTTTAAGATTGAGATACCCATAGTTGGCAGAAGAGCTTCCTGTGGATGTAGCCAAGGCGGAGGGTGGCTGTGGCGCCAGGGATCCCAGGGCAGCAATTCCACACCTTCTGATATCTGAGCATCTGCAGGCTGCCAAGCTCTGGGCCCCGTTTTGCTTCTGTTTTGCTTACCTTTCAGCCCTCTCTATCTTTACAGACTTCAAGTTTGCCATGTACCCACCATCGATGATCGCAACCGGAAGTGTGGGAGCAGCCATCTGTGGGCTTCAGCAGGATGAAGAAGAGAACACACTCACGTGTGATGCACTGACTGAGCTGCTGGCCAAGATCACCCACACTGATGTGGTAGGTACTTGCCACCTTGGCTGAAACCAGATGTTTCTCCTCAACTTCTGGAAAAGGTGGTTGGTTTATGATGGTGGGTCAAGGTTTTTTTTTAATCCTGCTCTTGGTATTTGTCTTTGAAGATCAGTTTTTAAGGCGGTGTAAGCTCTAGCGGAGTGATGCCTCCCCATCAAGGTGTGCTTTTTCCTGGGGACCGGGCTCTGCAGTGCCAGGCATCCCCTCTGTGACATTATCATCTCTTTTCTAAATTTTATTGAGAGATAATCTCACAGAGTTGCCCAGGATGGCCTTGAACTTGTGATCTTCCTGCCTTTGCCTCCCTGGTAGCTGCGATTACAGGTGTGCCCCGATATCTCCTGCTTCCTCTTGTGAGTTTGAAAGCCTGTGCATGTCTTAAAATACAGACGGACCTCAGCAGGCTGATGGGTGGGGGAGGGCCGTTGACTGGTTTTCCTCTGTGGTGTGGGGTTCATGTCCATTTATGTACACGTTGTCAGCCCTCTGCTCTGCCATGGAGAGCCTCCAGTTCTGCTACTCCTCTCTGAGGCAGTAAGGCTCAAAGAGGGGACAACTAAGGCTGGGCAGTGGCTGCAGTGGAGGGAGCAGATTCAAGCGGTGGACTGGTGTGCTTTCCACCATCCTGTGTCAGGGTTGCCTTTTGATCAAAGTTGTGATGGATGACAAGGCTCCCAAAGATCAAGTGCAATACAAATTCGAGAAACTATTATTAGCTTTAGACTTTTTCCATTCTGTGTGGATGGCCCCACATCTGCTGCTGGCTGCCAGGATTCAGAGCTCTTAAACAAGAGAGGTTTTGAGATGGACCAGGATTCCATAGGTCTTGATTTCACCGGCCAGGACATAACAGTTGGAGAAGGTTCCATCTGGGATGGCTCATAGAGCCCAGATAAGAGTTTCCTGCATTTCCCCAGCAGCAGAGAGGGTAAAGGAGGCAACCTAGAAGCAAAACAGGTAGTAGCAGAGCTGCGACTCACGCTCTGAGCTCTGACTCCAGCCTGGAAACCGTTCACTGCTGTGGCTCCTGGGAACTTGGTATTTGCAAAAGGCATTTGGTTGAAAGGCCAAGCAGAGAGAAGATGTATTGCTGGATCTCAGGTCCTGGTGCTTCACCATGGAGAGGCTCAGGAATGAGAGTGCCCTATAAAGGAATTTACTGGGTTCAAGGGTCATGTCATGTGACACACAGGCCTGTGACTGGTGTCTCCCCAAGGTATGCTGAGCAGCGGCTATTCAAACTCAGGGAGCTCAAGGCCATCCATCAACTTACCTGTATTTGGCTTGACCTCTACCTCAGAGAGGTGGCAGGCCTTGAAGATCTTAATAGAAGTAAGCCTGGGCTCGCCTCTCAGCCAGTTTTTCTATGGGCTATGTTAAATGTTGGTGCCAAAATGTCTGCCTCTCAGCAAGGGCTCCAAAATATAGATTGCAAAGCTCCCAATCTCCAACCCCAGCACAGTGTGAAAAATACATCTCTAATTCTCCAAGGGAAGTATGTGTGTGTGTGTGTGTGTGGGGGGTCTCATCCTTTTTTCCTTTCCCTAATGTCTTCTGTTAAGGATCCCTTCATAGATAGGATGCTAGCCGATTGCAAACAAGGCTTTCTTCAACTTCTGAACCCACACACAAAAAATGCCCACGATAGCAGTTTGGCCCTCAGGTGTCACCACATTTTCAACAGGCCTGCTCTGATTGGCTGACGTAACCAGCAGGGCCCCATGCTTTGCCTTCCTCTCTCTTGCTCCAGTCCTTACGGTTACATAGGGACAGAAACTGCTCGTGTGGTCTACCACTAAGACTCTGTCTGTGCCCTGATTTACATGACTGCACCCCAGCCTGTCATTTCATACTGGAGATGCCACCTTCCCCTCTCAGATGCCATACAGCGGTCAGGAGACCCAAATCTACTGTCAGACTGGGATAAATACAACTGGGCTTCCCATCAGCTGCATCCGTTGATTTGGTATTTTAGTTCTTTTAAGAAAATTTTCAATTACCTGTGTGTGTGTGTGTGTGTGCGTGCGTGCGTGCGTGCGTGCGTGCGTGCGTGCGTGTGTGTGTGTGTGTGTGTGTAAAGCATGCCACAACTTGCGTGTGGAGGTCCTAGAACAACCCACCAGTTGGCTCTTCCACCTGGTGGGTCCTGGGAATTGAACTTGGGTCAGCAAGCTTGGTGGTAGTCAACTTTACCCACTGAGCCATCTCACTGTCCCTGGCACTTCATTTCTGCAAGGGGCCATTGTCTTAATTTGGGGTGCAGGTCCCTGCTTGATTCTCATTGTAGGGTCAAGAATAGATCTTGCAGTATTAAAATCCAAGCAAAATGGACATATAAGAACTAACAAGATCGACCTCACCTGTCCAGGTAAATGGCTGGTGCCTCAGAAAGTTCCACGCATACCACTGGTTCCCCAAAGCCCACTCATCTGCTTCCAGGAAGTGTTTTCGGTGGAAAGGTGTGGGGTGCCTGCAGCTTCCCAGGGGCTGAATGTCCTCCCCTCCAGCAGCACGTGCTCTCTGAAGAGCTCAGTTCCAGCATGAAGGCCAATAAGGCTGTCATTGAGAATGCACTTGTGTTCGGAGGGAGAGTTCTGCTTTCACGACCTCTGTTCACCATTTTGTGAATGAAGAAGTGGTGTGTTTGGATCACTCCTCCCCATTCATTTCTGGAAGCACTCAGAATGGCCAGTTGTTGCAGACTGCTGCATTAGGGAACAGAAATGGGCAAGACCTAGTCCCTAGGCACTGTGCTGGAAGCTGGAATGGGCAGATGGAGCATAGAAAATAACATGGCAATTAATCAACAAATGTAAAGTAGGGCTGGGGATGATTTAAATGGTTTAGAGCACTGACTGCTCTTCCAGGGCACCTGGATTTGATCCCCAGCACCCACATGACAGCTCACAATGGCATGTATGTAACTCACACGTGTGATGCACAGACACATATGCAGGCAAAACTCTGACACAGGTAAAAAGAGATTAATTAAATTTTTAAAAAGAGAAATAAAGCATGGAGCATCCTCACAAGATCCTGGATTAACAAATGCTAGTGTGTTCCAAACTTTAAATGAGGCAGGACATTTCTGTAGGTGAAAGAACTCATGAAGCCAATTGTAGTTTGAGCAGTTTGTAAAACGTGTCCTGGGACTGGAGAAGCAAAATGTGATATGACCGAGTGATGGGATATTGTATAGCCTTTCAGAAGCAATGTCAGCAAGGGGTTAAGATAGCTTAAGCCATTGTGCTAAGTAAAATAAGCCAGACACAGGTTATATATGAAGCAGCTGGAGAGGCCAAATACACAGAAACAAAAAGTGAAACTGAGGTTACCAAGACATGGGAGGAGGAAAGAAAGGTGAGTCTATGGTAAATGCATGTAGATTGGAGACGGAGCATCCTGGGTGTAACACACAGTGTGGATGCACTACAATCCACTAGAAATGGTTAATTTTATGTCATAATATCTTATCCATCTATACATATATATGGATATGTATACACATGATATATACACATATGCATTATGCATACATATATGTGGATATATATATATGTGTGTTATGTATACAAATACAGATGAAACATCCGGAACTACCCCAGTGAAATGCCAGTAGGTGTATTGGGCTGTCCCATAGATAAGCTAAACACCCAGGACCAGATTTGTCCTTGTGACATATAGCTGACCGGAGTTCCTGATTCACCTTGTTCTTTACAATCTATTCAGACCCACCATGTTCTGCTCTTACTTTGAGTGGCATCTCATGGCTGGTTTGAGATCAAGGTTGAAAGTGGGTCCTCTTGACTCATCTGCCACCACTGGACTGGCCACACTGGCAGCAGATAGCTGGGATTGCAGGGACCCACGCGGCTCTGAGAATGTGGGTCTTTGTTTTTCCATCTCGTTGCCAAAATAAACCGGAAGGCTCCATTCCAAAGAGAAATCTGAGTGAGAACAGTGACAGGGTTGCAGGGGGGGAAGTTTAAGAGGGTGGTGTATTTTCGGTACTTTTTACTTCCAGCCACAAGTTAAGAGTTGCTAAAAACAGACGCTAGCCAGGAAGGCACGCTGGCTTTCTGGGGGAACTTCTACCCACCCAGGCTTCCGTTGCCAAGGGTGAGTTTGCGAGCAGGGATCGGCCATCCCAGGCCCCTGCAGAATCGGGTTCCTCTTTGGTCTCCTCTACAACGTTAACATGCTTTGGTCCAGAATTTACTTCACTGTTGACTGTAGGGTCTCTTGAGTAAGACCCAACTAGACTTGGCTTTTTATCCCAAGCCTCTGGCAGTCATCAGGCTGGAAAAAGGGAGGGAAGAAGGAAGGAAGGAAGGAAAGACAAAGGGCAGGCAGATGGGTTTCAAGTGTGTCCCTTTTCATGCATTCATGACTTTTGGAAAGATTT